>NC_039278.1:9349402-9614026 GCF_003368295.1 Carassius auratus | reverse complement strand
GCCGCGCTCAGCGCGAACCCCCTCAGCACACGGGCTGAGAGGAAAAGCCATTTTAATGCTCCTTTGGAAGCTTTCGTTTCGTTCGTTTCTTTTCTTTTCTTTACTAAGTTTATTAAACTATTCGCCTCTCCACGCAAGGAAGACGAATTCTGGAACAATGTTTGTTGAACCTTTCAAATACCGCGCGAGGACAGCGGACACGTGCTCCACGCTCACGCCAAGCGCAGCGTGCACGCGCGTCACATGGCCTCCGTTTCATGGCACATGGCTGTTTCAACGCGCAAATAAGCTCACAAGCTCGACGCCGATCTCACGCCACACTCACATGGGACACTTTCTGCAAGTATCACTTTCTCTATGGAGATTTAAATGCTGCTTTAAAGTGTTGTTATGATCTGATTTGTTGTTGGCTTCAACTAAGTTACTGACTATGATTCATACCTGAGCTCATCTGTGATCTTCGCTTCTACACTTCTCTCCTCTCTCTCGTCTCTCTCTCCTCTCTCTCTCTCTTCTCTTTTATTGGATTCCGTTATGTCTTAAATGTTTATTGTCTGTATTTTCGTACGCATATTTACTCTGTGTGATTTGTAGTTTGATGTATTACTAGTTGAATTATTAAAACCATATATAAAATGATTGGCTTTGACTCCACCCCACTCACATTACGAGTCACTGAAGTCTGATCTTTAGCTACAAGCTCTAAATTTAGAAACTAAATTTATCATAAGGATAGGATATATATTTCATGGCCAGAGAATACTTTTCCTTGAATTATAAGGCGTGATAACTTTATTGAAAATTGATAGGTCTACAGTGGTGTGCTGGACATACCACGGTTTGATCTGCAGTAATTTACAGTAAGAGATATCACAATAATTGATATGAAGAATGTAATATTGACATATTAATGAGTAAATTACAGTGCCCTGTGATTAGTATTGGTATTGGCAATTGAGCTATTTTTCATAATCAATAAAATTAAATGTAACTGTCATCTGAGATATATATTAATCAAATTCTTGATTAATTATTCAAATTCCCTAATATCATTTGAGTTAATACTATGTAAAACTCAATGTTGTTACATTTTGGTGGAGAATGCGGGCATTTCAAACTTCGTTTGTGAGCAATCAATCTGTGTATATGGTTTTAATAATTTCTGCACGTGCGCTATGAAATATGTAACGTTACTGGTGAGATAAGTCGCAAGCGCGAACTCACTCAACTGACTGAGGCAAAAAGCTGGTCAGTCAGCGCTAGTATTTGTTAGAAACTTAACAGTATAGTCACTGTTATTTTTAATGAAAGTAACTGCAGTAATAATGTTAAAGTATCTGTTAAGAAAGACCAAAATCTTTTTACAGTGAGAACATTTTAATATGAATAATTAAAGATAAGAAATATTTTATTAGTTGCAACATGTAAATCTGAACATGAGCGATGTTCCTCTGTATTCAGTAAAAAAGGCCTTCTTATTAAATATCGTTATTGAATTCATGGTAAACCACATGATATTCAAAAATAAACGATAAAAACTCCTGGTTAGAATTGGCTTAGCTACCCGATTTTTAAAACCTAAAACATTTAATCATAAGTGCTATTTTGTAAATGTCTATTGGATCACAGTTGAAAATCCTGTTTTTATTACATGGTGTTTCGGAGTGAACGGATCCTTCCTTCATCCTATGTGAATATATAGCACCTCAGAAATTAAACTTTCTGTTTGTTACTTGTGATTTTTGATGCAGAAATCAGCCTGACAAATGGTCAGATAAATTCTAAGTCCTATGAAATTGTAATTCCTCTATCTAAACACTAGAGGGAACGTGTGGGTTAGAAATTTCAGGGTACACCCTGCTTTCTGATTCCAGCTTGCATGAGTGCAAAGCTGCCAACCTGTGGCCATTTTCAGATAATGCGCTCTGATTGCTAATTTATAATCCCCTGTGATGTATATTGAATTGGATGTCTAAATTCTCGATAATTATTTGCATTTACACTCTTGCTCGTGCGAATAATTATTACAGGGAACAAAAGAATGTTCCCTGCCTTTGACTGTTTACATTTACTTTGAGTTTAGTTCAAACATGATTTGAATTAAAATGTAATTGTTAATGGTGGAAATCTAGATGTGTCAGGTCAACCACTGATTGACCCACTTAGAGGTAAGCCATCTAGTGGCAGTCTCCTGTTAAATCGACTAACAGACCTCTGTCTTTTCCATTCTGTTTTGAAATTGCATGTCCACTTTACCCTCTTTGATTAATCTCACACTGTTTGATTAATTTCATGATCATTAATGATGACTTACAAGCTATCAATGGTTATTATAGGATATTATTCAGATTTTCCTTTTTAATTCATACATGCTTATTTTAAATTTTGATTTAAACCAGTTTTGAATTTTTAATTTGAATTGAGTTTTCTGCTCAGCAGGTTAAAGACAGAGAAGCAGCACTTTCCCCCCCTTGTGGTGAAAACCAGCTATCCTTCTCCCTTGTTTCATTACTGTCTTTTAATTTGATGTTTATTATTTTGCTTCTCTCTTTTGACTTAGGTTCTTTTGATATTACCATTATTATCATAAATTCTTTGTTTTGTTTTATCATGATTAGGTAAAGCTGTTACCTTTCCTCTCTACATATAGTTACTCAATTGATTTAAACAAACCAAACCTTAATTAACTTTAAGTTTCCTTTGTTCATCCTTTGTGTATTTGATTGTAGAACTCCCTCGGTGATTGGACAGTCATCTCAGGTTTCCAGTGAGCAAGGCTGCCCGACCGGTGTTACCGATACTGGCTGCGAGTGAAACTCGGTCCCTCTTGTCTCAAGAGACATCAGCAATTTTGGCACTCCAAAGGTTGTGCTAAAAGTCACAAGCCGTGCTGTCCTGCGACACGCCAGAGTAACGGAGGACCGGGGACACTGCGGTTCAGTGTTTGGGGAGCACCGGGGAGGTTGACCAAGCCACTGGTTCCCACCTGAATGACTGTCAATTCAACCAGGTGAACCAAAAGTGATAAAACCTATCCACTTATTATAAGCCACAGAATATTAGATATTCCCCCGGATATATTTTAAGTGTTCTGACCCTTTTGCTTCTTTAAGCCACACCATATTTCTAGGTTTCCTACCCAGATAGCCCACTCACCTGTTGGCCCTATCTTAAAACCTAGCAGTAGGCTTAGCGCCCCTTATTCTCACTAACAGTTGTGTTCTATTGTTTTCATCTCATTTCAAGTGTTGTGTTTCCACTTTGATCTTTTTCTACCACCTGTTCTGTTGTGATTTGTTTCTTTCATTTCACATAGAGACAGTAACCTGGGAGCCACCAACGAAGTTAATAGTAGAGCGACCACCAGCAGCCGGTGTCATCACACGACCCGCTAGGCTACTGCCTGTCAAATCTCCATTTCAGGTCCTTCGTTGACCCAAGTTAATTGGCTACTTAACTGTCTGACTGTTTGCATCAGTCAGCCCCAAAATTCTCATAAACGGCACAGCCCGTATGAATATAGCTCGTTAAACGTAGAACGAACTTGCATTGGTCTTTTTGTGTGTGTGTGCTGTGCTTCTCTCACCGACAGAGAATCGGGATGTTCCAGGCATCCAGTCCAGCAGTCCACGGGGCCACCTCTCGACATGGTTGAAAGCAGTGACGACCCCCTTTCCTGCCCAAGGACGCCAGTAACCTGCAGCACCCAGAGCAACTAGACACCGAGCTAGATGAACTGATGGCACGCGATCCAAACCAAAGCGACTACTACAGAGAACTCGCCAGGATCTTCGGAAGCCTAGTTCACATTCTCGTCGCCCAGGCACGGCTCAGTGAACGGAGCAACATCGCGGAGGAGGCCTGGAAGGACCAGGCCCCAACCCAGAGTCATCTTGATCAGCTCCTCCTCGAGACCCAGAACCAGCGCAAGAAAGAGGACGACACAGATCCAGAGCTACAGAAAGGAGTTGAAAGACTTCACAATGCCCTGCAAGATCTTCGCCCTCGACACAGATCAAAGAGAACAGCTGGAGAGAGAAGCCAGAAAAGAACTCAACAAAAAACTCCAGCAAGGCGACGCTCTCCTAAACAGAGCAGAGACTGAACTGAAAGAAAGAGACTATAAACCTGGGCCTGCAAAACACACTTGCAAGCGGCCCGAGCTAAATTCAACAAGCTTACTCTGCAGAGAGATGAGCTCCAAGATGAACTTGACACTGTTCACACCGAACTGAGACAATCTCACAGATTACAGAGTGGCTGGATCGGAGAAAACGCACACCACAAAATTTCTTCCGGGCCGCCACTCCAACCCTGTCAGCCAAGAACCCAGAGCTGGAAAAGGGGTGTAATCTCCCTTCTAAGGAAATCACCAGCCAGCTTACAAGAACATCTGTCAACAACGGAGGGAAGAGAACCCTTCCAGAGAACGCATGTCACCAAACCCTGCACTGCTCACAGAGAACTTCACAAGCTAGCCAGAAGCATCTCTACATTCAATCCAGATCCTGCAGGAGGACATGACGTTCATGCTTCTTTACAAGCCATTGACTTTCATTTGCAAACTGTCGCTAACGTGACAGATGTGAACACATTGTACCTGTTAAAAATCACGTCCAGCCGTGATGTGCATTGCTTTCTGGATCGTCAACCAGAGACTGTCAAAGCGTACTACCAGCAACTGCTACAGACTTTGGTTCTTGAATTCTCTGATCCAAATTCAGATCATGGGCTCCTTATTGCTATGGACCTCAAACAGGGCCGATTTGAAAACCCACAGACTTTCTGTAGTCAGCTACGAAACACCTACTTCGGAGCATGCAACGAACCAGGTATGGAACAGGATTTCAACTTAAAAACTCTGTTCCTCCCAAACCTACATGCCAGTTGGAGTTTTCATCTCAGAGTCCCAGCGTGTCCCCGTAACAGAACTACACAAGAGTTACGGAACTTAGCCCACAAAGCTTGCACCAAGCAAAAGACTATTTGTGAAAAGACTGTGAAAAACCCCAACGTCTCTGTCTCTGAGCACTGCTTGGAGTTAACCCTAGATGGCGCTCTACAACACCACAGTCACAGACATCTTTACAGAGAGTCAATACCATTCCAAGCCAGCAGAGGGCAACACAGTGCAGCCACGTCTGAGACAGCAGAGATCCTGAGGGTGCTGAAAGATCTTCTTCACATGAATACTCGCAAGGAAGATGAGCCAAGCACCCAGAACACTGCCCGAGCTCCACAGTCAACAGCTACAGCTAACTGAACGAGACAGCACAGGTCCTCACACCAGGTACCACAAACACAAGGTACCAGAAAATGCTGTTTTGACTACCTGCCTTCGCAGCGAGCTACACAAGACCGGTCCTCATCACCCACCGATCGTCCCACCTGCCCTAATGCCAACATTCCTGGCAGCCCTGTCAAAAAGGGGGTGGGTCAAAAAGGAGTCAACAGGGAAGACCTGATCGACACAGGATTAAACCTGACGGTGATCTCATCTTACCTTTCCAAAAGACTCCAATTTGAAGCTAAGAGACAAGATCGAACTCTTACACCTCAAACTTATGAACTGAATGTACAGGTGTACAGACAGGATGACATCCAGTTTGAACAGGTTGTTTCCATTCACCTGACATTCGTTCCGATGAGTCTAATACATCCCATGTATGTCCCACCAATGAACACTCATACATTGCTCATCGACAAAGACCTGCTAGAACACTTTGACCCTTTTCTGAACTTCAAACAGCTAAAAGACTTCGCTCAAGTGCGAGAACCTCTTTCTCTCCAGCCACACAGGTTGCTAGAGCCAGACTGTCAGGTCGCAGAGGTCACGGGAACTCCCACAGAGCCAGACGGTCAGGTCACAGAGGTCACGGGAACCCCAGCAGCCAGCCATGAGTACAACGCCCTAACAACAGGCCCAAGTTCAAGCCTCTGTACCTTAGTCAACAAACAGGGTACGGTGGTACCAGCTTACACCAAAGGGGTCGCTGTTCGGCTCAACCTGCAAGGTGGTCAAACCTTACACCACACGCTGGGTTTCTTCCAATCCTCACCTGAATGTGTGGAACTCGGACTCACACTTGCAAACAAGCATGTCAAACACCAACACCTGTTCCAGCAATGTGATAACATCACAAAAACACACAATGTGATCGTGTACTGGAAGAAGGTAAAAGGACACTCGAAGTTACCAAGTCTAGACGAGGACTTTAAAGATCACACTGACACCCTTGCCAAAACTGGCACACTAAACAACATTCTGTGGTCACTCCCAACCCACCCACCCACATTCAAGGTCGAAGTGATTACACACAGCACAAGAACTTTACTAGCTAAACTGCCTACCTCAGAATCGCTTACGCAGGCTCCGTTGTCTACACAGACCAACACAGCGGACATGCGGGCTTCTGAAACCTTGATAATGACTTTGTTTTACCACCTCTCAGACCCCTCCATCCACCCTGGCAACCAGTCTACAGTCACTGACAACCAAAGCCCCAGACCACTGCATGATACACAAACCATGCTGCGTGCACAGAACAATATTGTGGGTTGTGCACCGTCTGACATCACAATGCCAGGGCGTGTAATGCCACGGAGCAAAAGGGGGATAAGGCCAATATATTTCCATGACGCAGCATGTGCTGCACCACGCAGCACCAGAGCCACTGACACAACACTGAGGCAAGCGTCATGCCAGCAGCAAGATGTGGCAAAACATGGGCGAGGGCGAGCTAAACCCAGTCGCCGCCCACGAAGCAAAGAGACTGTCCTGTCCAACCAAAGACAGGCCTTGTTTGTTTCTTTCTCCCCTTTCTCTCTCTCTCTCCCTATTATCTGTACCAGGATGCTGCTGTGGTTTGCCGTGCTGTGCTGTCAGCCAAAGAGAGGACAGCTGCCACCGAGAAAACCGCTGAGACTCCTGACTACCGATGACAGGGCACACTACCCCAGCACTGTAACCGAATACAGCTGTACAAGGTTCCGATGGAGAGAGGACTCCCTCACTCACACTGAGGCCGATGTCAAACACCTGTTCAGCCAACATGAGAAAGTGACGGTTACACAAATGGAGTTAGGTGGACACCACCACCGCTCCAAACAGTTCCCGGGAGCTTTGCTTAGAGCCGCTGCTGCCGCCAGAATGTTTAACATTGTTATGTCCAGTGTCAATGCAGCGAACCAGACTGTAAACTCCTTGAAACCACTGTTTACTGTCTTCCAGAAGAACTTTACCCAGACTCAGCTGCCTACAGCGTTAACAACAGACATGCTGTGGGAGGTTAGCTCCTCCAAAGACAGCCTAACCACGAGTAAAACCCCACCATACATGATACCCTTAAGCCTTGTGTTAACTGTGCTGTCTTACGCCATCACCATGCCAGCTGACCTGCTACAAATACACCTGGCCAACTCTCTGGATAGCGCCTTCCTACGGCACGTAAACCCCAAACAGAGAGAAGTGAACGTGCTCCTGAACCAACTCATCAGTGAGTCAAACCAAGTCTACAGACCTAAAGACATTGTCAGTGTCAGGATGTGGAAGAGCAACACCCACACCAAAACACACATTCCAAATGTGGTGGCCTACCACGAAAGCGACACACAGCTGTACCTGGCCCCAAACATGCACATGTGTACTTTAACCAAAAACATTCATTATCTCTGCCTTAGCAAACCCTTCCTCAGACACAACTCTGAAGGAATCTGCGAGCTGCAACCCTGGGTCAGCGATACGCGCTGCCCTGCCGAAGCCAAGCCTCGTACACAAGTCACAGAAACGCAAGCAGAGATTGTGGGTAACAGATGGCTCGTCAACACTCCTGTGCGCTCAGCTATGCTGACCTACGACCAGCATGACACCGCCACCCGTGCCAACCTGCTGGACCAAGTACTGAAAGGTACCACCCAACACATTGACATTACTCCTGTCGATACAGCCCTCCAAGCACTGTCTCGACAGCCCATTCTGAACCAGTCATCTGCGGTCCTAGCCTGGACTGCTGCCGACACTGCACGGTGCATCTCCACCGTCATTGGTCCCGCCCTGACTCTTGGCGTGACCTTCATCCTATACAGGATACTCAACGAGATGCAAACCTCTACAGCCAAACTCACGACAACTGTGGCTGGAGGTCTCCGATGGAATCCCCGGAAAAGGGACGCAAAGTCAAAGACAATACCGAACCTCACCAAGCTGAATCCTCAGCTTCAGGAACCACCTGTCATCATGACCCACCTGCTGCATGACCATCACGATTCACCTGTCATCTGCCCATCCGGGATGATTGCCGTCCGATGATGTCCACACAGGGACTTCATCTGACGTAAAGGGGGAGATGTAACAGATATGCAGGTCAGCGATTCATGGGTTAAATTCTGTTTTATAAATTCAGACTGTTGGTACTAAATGCCAGCCTGGCTGGACTTAAACTATTTACGATGCCCATGCGAGCTTCAAAGAAGAAACGAAAACCCCCAACCCAAATTCTTCCAACACTGGAGACAAAGGAACTTTTCGTATAAGTTCCTTACTTTCATTTTATTATTAATATGTATTTTAATTATGTTTATGGATTGCATAAAATGGTTAATCCTTGTTATGTGAAGAGTATAAGTTGCAAGCTTATACTTTAGGAAATGTCTTTCCTCACTTTAACTTCCTCAAAGAGAGCCATGCTTCTGCAACCCCCACTTTTGCAGGTCGTAAAGTTTACGACCACACAGGACAGGAGAGAAGCCAAGTCACTGGCTTCTTTTTGAACAATGCATTCTATGGAATGTATTCATTAACTTTCTGTTTTCATGTTTTATAAATGTATTACGTATTCCCTTTTGGTACATTTAGATGTTTCCCAACATCTGCAGTGTTATCATGTGTTAAACAAATCTTTAAATGTGTAATTCGATCTAAAAATTAGATCTTTGGTCATATATATATTATGTCTAGTCTTGTTCTAATCGTCATGCTTTGACAGACCCATTTATCTAGAGCAAAGTAATGAAAAATGTATTTAATCTGGAATAAGGAACTTGCTTTAATATTCCTGATGAAATCGGACAGGCCCTAAATCATCAGGGGGTTGTCTCAACAGAGACAAAGGAACTTTCCCGCCGCTTCAGATCGCGGATGTTCATTGGGTGGTTCACGCGAAAAGAGGCGTGAACATCTCAAGCTATAAGAATTGACCAAACAAGGTCCACTCCCTCTTCTTCCTCTTCCCCGTTCTCGGATACGCTGCTCTCCAACGTTTTTTCCGCGCGGCCATAGGCCGCGCTCCCAGCGCGAACCCCCTCAGCACAGGGGCTGAGAGGAAAAGCCATTTTAATGGCTCCTTTGGAAGCTTTCGTTTCGTTCGTTTTCTTTTCTTTTCTTTACTAAAGTTTATTAAACTATTCGCCTCTCCACGCAAGGAAGACGAATTCTGGAACAATGTTTGTTGAACCTTTCAAATACCGCGCGAGGACAGAACAAAGGACCACGTGCTCCACGCTCACGCCAAGCGCAGCGTGCACGCGCGTCACATGGCCTCCGTTTCATGGCACATGGCTGTTTCAACGCGCAAGGCTCACAAGCTCGACGCCGATCTCACGCCACACTCACATGGGACACTTCTGCAAGTATCACTTTCTCTATGGAGATTTAAATGCTGGTTTAAAGTGTTGTTATGATCTGATTTGTTGTTGGCTTCTAAAAGTTACTGACTATGATTTTCATACCTGAGCTCATTCTGTGATCTCTCTCGCTTTCTACACTTCTCTCTCTCTCTCTCGTTCTCTCTCTCTCTCTCTCTCTCTCTCTCTCTTTTATTTGGATTCCGTTATGTCTCTTAAATGTTTATTGTCTGTATTTTCGTACGCATATTTACTCTGTGTGATTTGTAGTTTGATGTATTACTAGTTGAATTATTAAAAACTCATATATAAAATGATTGGCTTTGGACTCCACCCCACTCACATTACGAGTCACTGAAATGTCTGATCTTTAGCTACAAGCTCTAAATTTAGAAACTAAATTTATCATAAGGATAGGATAATATTTTCATGGCCAGAGAATACTTTTCCTTGAATTATAAGGCGTGATAACTTTATTGAAAATTGATAGGTCTATAGTGGTGTGCTGGACATACCACGGGTTTTGATCTGCAATAATTTACAGTAAGAGATATCACAATAATTGATATGAAGAATGTAATATTGACATATTAATGAGTAAATTACAGTGCCCTGTGATTAGTATTGGTATTGGCAATTGAGCTATTTTTCATAATCAATAAAATTAAATGTAACTGTCATCTGAGATATATATTAATCAAATTCTTGATTAATTATTCAAATTCCCTATATATCATTTGAGTTAATTACTATGTAAAACTCAATGTTGTTACAATATATATATATATATATATATATATATATATATAATATTTACAATTTTATTTCCCAGACAAATTATAATTACATTGGCAAATGCATTAGGTTTCATATTTCTTTTTTGATCTTTATGTACAAAGATTTACTATAGAAAAGCAATTAATAAATAAATAAACAAATGAAAAAAGTGCTTTCGGCCATTAATCCTGCCTCATCTCGTTGCTTCTATGTGGACATACAAGTGACCCCTACAAATCATCTGTTAATGTAACTTTCATTATATATGTAATTATATAAATTCACCACTAAACAATTTGTCCCCAGGATGACACAACAGTATGTTTCTGAGCATGAGAAATGACCACTATACACTTTAGGACTCAAACTGAACTGAACACTTTCTATAAAGTGCTCTTCCTTCTTCCCTGCAGTGTTTTTACATCCCAAAGTGCCGCAAGGATCATGCACTGATGCACAGCATTGTGATGAACATCTCAGAGCAACTGAAGACGCACCAACAGGTTTTGTGTTACTATGACCCCTCAGAGCAGCAGGACAGTGTCCTCCTGACACGTCTCTATGGCCGCGGGGCCATCATTAGCTCTCTCCTCTGGCCCACATGCACGCTGGTGGCGGGCACGCTCATCATTGCAATGGTGAAGCTCACTCAGTACCTATCCTTCCTGTGCAAGCAGATCAGCCGCATTAAAAGGTGAGGCTGATGTTATGCAGACGCATACCTCAGACCAGAGTGAGATCTAATCGCTGTGTTCCTTGCAGGATGGGGCTCTACCCCCTAACAGGAGCTTCTCGCACCAGGGTCTGCACTCTGAAGTTTAATGGCTGCATCCAGAATAGGGTTTGAAAGGAGGTGGCCATGTGCAAATTTCTCAACGTACATGTTTTCTACCCCTACGTAAATAGCAAATTGTTTGTGCTCTCATGTGGTTTTCCTCTGATACCCCATCAAACTTGTTAATCTGGCGAGTTGTATAAGGCTGAAGCAATGTTGTGATGGAGAACTTCCTGTACAAGTGAGATCAGAGCTTCTGGTGGCCGGTCAAGTCCAATCCTGAAACTCAAGGGTCAAAATATGTGGTCATGTTGTGGGGTGTTGATTACACTTTCTGACCAACAGATCAAAGACTCCACTCCAAGAAGATGCCAATATGTGTAGCGATATGTCTTGACCAGCTGACGCTTATGTAATCAGAAATTATTAGTAGTATGACTATGCTACTTCCATCAGCGGTGACTGCTTTCATTCATGGCTCTTTGACAAACACCTGTGGATCTCTTCAAAACCAAAGGTCATATGTTGATTGTGAATATGAGTCAGAATTTATTCACCCTTAATTCGCATAGTGTAATTTCAGTTAAGTTCTGCATTCTTTTCTTTTTTTTCCCCCACTTCAGAGTTTTTTGTTGACCAGAAATGTTACTGTCATTTGTAGATACATGGGTGTAATGTCTCATTGCAAAACAAAGGCAGCAGCTGGACTGAGTGATTCATAAAGTTTTGCACGGAAACAAACTAAAGTGCCTCACTTCATTTAGACGTAATCTACACTGACTGAATAAATCCAATATGTGTATCATCTGATATTATGCTTAGAACATGGGACACTGGGGCTAGTTTCTAGAAAGGTTATGTTCATTTATACAAATGCTTGTATTCTGTAGCAGGTTTTTTTTTTGTATGATGGTTTCAAACATTTTTAAAACCCACAGAAAATAGATTAAATTATTTTTGTCATAAAAACAAAAATATGATATTTCTTGTAGTTGTTAGATAAACATTTAGATTAAAAAAAAATAGATAACAACTGAATAATAAATAAAAAAATAAATATAAATGAATAAGATAATAGATTTAACCCACAGACTGAACACAAATGTCTGATTGGGACAAGTGTTATATATGTGTTATATCATATTATATATACTTAGACCTGAATAAAATATGTGTTTGAGTGTATCAAAAACGTTTCAAGCATATTAAGATTTACAAGAAAAACTTCAGAATACTCTTTCAATACTCTTGGACCTTGCTAAATGATTAGCTTACAGCTTCTTAGTCATCTTGTGTGAGTTTATAACCAGCACATGAAGCAACATAAGAACTGATTTGACTGTCCTTGAGAGATGGATTTGTTCTGAATGCTACCAGAATGGCTTCTAGAGAGGAGCACCTTTTCAAAGTGCAATCAGGTGACTGGCTGTGATGAATCAGACTCATTCTGAAATTAATCGGTCCATAGCCCTGCACTACACACACACACACACACACACTTTCCAACCCACCCTGACGTCATTCTTATAAATAGATCCTTCTCATGATGTTTACCCATCAAAGGTTTAACTGTTACAGGAAAAGATCAAAGAAGCAATTGAACACCATCATGACATCTATTATGGGTGCCCTCGAAAACAGCAAGAGAGCCAATGATCCATTAGAGACAAGCCAGTGTTGTTAGACACAGAAGATGACAGTAATTTTTTATTTGCTTTGTCTGATTTGGTTTGCAGTGACACGCTATTGGTCCTTGGCCCAGACTGATGGGATCTGTCTGGTAGAGAATTTTACTGGCTCTGTGAAATGAGGTATTGCTCATAACTCCAGAGTAAGTACCAGTCATATCAATGGGATATGGCGATGAAGTTAACTGGGTCATTGGCTGTTTTGAAGATGACAATGTTTTAAAGCCTCCTGTCAAACATTTCCATATTATACATCATCAACTGGACATTAGCTATTCATTAAAAAAAAAAATGTTAAAGCTCAAAGTACATTTAAGCATCGCAGTATTATAATGTATAGTAGGGTGCATAATCAGTGAACCGGGTATCTGTGAACTGTTTCATTTCTTTTACTGTCTATGGTTTCATCCTGTCAAAGAGTTACTCAACCTCGAGCCAACAGCTTTTGAGTATGAGATGTGACGGAGCAAGTGATTTGTTGAATGTATTGAATGAATACGCCCTTCACTAAACATTGACGGCTGAGTAAGACTGTGTGAGCAGCTCCTGTGGCTGGTTGAACTTCCTCAGCTGGCGAAAGGAAATACAGCCTCTGCCAGGCCAATGTGATTGTCCAACTTCACGTCCTATGAGATGATGATGCCCAGGAACCTCAATGACCCTACTGCAGCCACAGTGCTGTCCATGATGGTGAGTGAGGGGAGTGCAGGGGGTTTATCCTGAAGCCCACAATCATCTCCACTGTTTTGAGCATGTTGAGCTCCAGGTTAAGACTAGACCAGAGAGCAAGCAGCTCAACCTCCTGTCTGTAAGAAAACTCCTCACCATCCTGGATAAGGCCAATGACTGTATTGTCAACTAAAAACTTCAGGAGCTTGACAGAGGGTTCAGCAGAGGTGCCATCATTTGTGTATGGGGAGAAGAGCAATGGGGAGAGAACGCAGCCCTGAGGGGCACCAGTGCTGATAGTGAGGGTCCAGCCTCACTAGTTTCTGCCTGCCAGTCATGAAGCTGGTGATCCACAGACAGATGAAGGTGGGTGCAGTGATTAAATCAAGTTGCAATTCTAACTGAAAACTGAAAGCACTATATAAACATAACATGACATTGCACGAGTGTAGAACTGGAGAACCAGGGCCGTGCACAGACCTTTTGAGGGGCATGTGCTGAAACCGAAAAAGGGCACCCCCTCCATTTTTTTATATCAATTATATATATATTCTCTTTTTTAGCTATTCTGTTTGGTTTTATAAGCTAATTTGTATTATCTGGTTAACATGATTATGAATGACATTGAGAAGAGGGGAAGGTGAGCAATGAGTCAAGTATTTTTGACAAACTTTTTTGAAATATAATTTAAGTAATTATGTCCAACACTACGGTACAACTCAATTCCAGATTATAAGAAACTATAGCCATACCGTTACTATAACATATCCAACATGTATCAGCCTACCTGGCAAAAATTTGATAATTTGGTGGACCAGGGATGTTGGTCTCTTGAAGGTCTCTTATTAACTACACTTTCCCTAAAATAAGTCAGCAATGAAAAAATAAATAAAAATAGTGCGAAAAGTACAGTTGCAGTGAAAAACATTTCTGAAGGATCACGTGACACTGAAGAGTACTAAACTGGAGTAATCATGCTGAAAATTCAGCTTTGATCAGAAAAATAAATTACATTTGAAAATATATTCAAATAGAAAACAGTTATTTAAAATTGTAAAATATATTACACAATATTACTGTTTTTGCTGTATTTTGGATCAAATAAATGAAGCTTTGGAATGAATCATGAATTACATTCTGCATGATAAAATATAAAGATTTCACAGAGATCTTCTGTAATTTTTTTTTTAGGTACTACTACATTACTGTCGTAAACCATGTTTTACAACATTTTATACATGTCAGGACGAGCGGAGAGTATACCATAACATGATTAGCCTAAATGTTAATAAATTAAGTGTATCAGCAATCATAAATCAAAGAAGAAAATTTCTTAGAAATATATGTTATCAAGGTGACAGGTACGAAACAGCGCGGTGGCGCACCTGTTATGATTTTTCGATAGTAAAAACAAATTATATGGTGTTGTATTACTTATCAATATATAGTTTTTGACCAGTGAATGTGTGCAAATGTGAATTTTTTTTGCCCGTCATTAAAACGGCGACGGCGCCTGCCGCTGCAGCAGTCGATTCTGTTCCCCTCGGAATGTCTGTTTCCCCTCGGGTTGCCAGGTCCGTGTAATAAACCCAACCAAATAGTTAATCAAACATTTTCCCAAAGTAGCCTAAATTCCGCGGATTTAGCAACATTCCCGCATGCAAATACACCAAACACACCTGGATTTAAAGAATGCAAAAAAGGACAAATTTCTTGCTACACTGCAGCATAGTAAAATTATTCTCACACTCCCGTTTATGTTCCTTTTTATTATTATTCATCTTGCAGTTGTTCCGTTATTTTTGTCTTATATTTTTACATTTCAAGTTGAAAAACCTCTCGTCCTAAATTTATTTTCAAGTTTAAGATTTAGGACGGTATTTTGAACTATTTGACTTGCCGTACATCCAGTCACGCTTCTTGCGCACGCTAGTTCTGATCGTACGTATAGTAACTCGGCAACTACGCAACAATTGTAGTATGTTTGCGTTAAGGGGAACAGACATTCCGAGGGGAACATACATTCCGAGGGGAACAGAATCGACTGCTACTACACCGAAAATCTGACAGCGTATGACAAATCGACAGAACACCGGCATCACATTACATTTTCATCTACAGGTTACAAACTAGTTTTTGTAACGTTAGCTATATAGACGGAGCGCTCAGTTTTTCCTGTGGTAAAATGCATTTGGCCTAAATCGCATTTTATAAAAGATGAAATGCTACTATCTGCACAGGCTATTTAAGTGTTGGCTATGGCTATGACTAGATGGCAAAATGCTAGCCCTCTCTCTCTCTCTCTCTCTCTCTCTCTCTCTCTCAGGCGACGTCCCACATGTCTCAGTCAGTGAGTCAGTCAGACATCAAATAAATAAAATATGAGCCTTTATAGACGTAGTGTTTAGTAGTACTTATTCAAACAACAAGATATGTATTTACCCTTCGCAAAACTTTGTTCAGCTCCGCTGTTGTCTACTGTGCGGCTGGCAGGCTGCTGTGGAACTTCAGTTGATTCAATGAATATAGAGGGGGCGGAGTTATCAGCTTACTGACAGCTTGAGGATCGAATAAGATTTACACAAGCTCGTTTTAAGAACTTTCATTTGCTAAATATTTGTAAAACAGACAGACAGACGTAAAGGGTGACCAATAGCATTGATAAAAAAAAAAAAAAAAAAAAACACTACCAAAAAAAGGGCACTTCGGAGTGTAAGGGCAAAAAGGGCATGTGCTCTGCACAGGTTGAGCCCTACCTGTGCACGTGCCTGGTAGGGAGGGTTAATTCGTTTACTGCTTATTTTATTTAAAAACTCTATGCCGATTGTGCTGTTATGCTGTAATCAGAATCTACAGCATTCTACAAAAAAAAAAAAAAAAAAAAAAAAAAAAAAAAAAAAACCTGTGGCATGCAGTAGGCAGAGTCTTGTTCCTCACTAAAGCTAAGCAGGCCAGAGTCTGGTCAGTACAATGGTTGGAGACCGTTTGTGAAAATGTAGTTTGCTACTACAGCTAGTTTTAGTCCAGCCAGCATGGCTTGAATGGGTGCAGAAGTCCTAGTTTAATGATGCGGACTTCAGATGAGACATTAAACTGGCCTCCTGACATTCGGTTGTCATGAATTCGCCACTGTTTTCTTTTTTAAGCTTGTAGCACATTCTGGTAGGCCATTGTGAACAGCTAGCTTGCTGCTGGAGTTAGTTTAAGTCTGGCCAGCCAGGGGTGCTCATTACCTGATTTTTATGGGTGCAAAAGTCTTAGGCGACGTCCACACGGAGACGAGTTTCTGTGAATACGCACAAATGTTTTATCGGATAGGCGTTTCGTCCACACGGATCCGGCGTTTTCATCTGGTGAAACCGCTATTTTTTGAAACCGGGTCCCAGAGTGGATAAATTTGAATACGCCGTCTTTGCGTTTTCGTCTGGATGGCTAATCCGTATATTTTCTGAAACGATGACGTCATCAGCCCACGTCTCCCCCCTAGTCAGACACCTCTACGTCACGTAACAGCAACAAAAACATGAACAAACACTGAACGATTGTCTTTTTATTAACTAACATTAACACTGATTAATAAATGTATTGTTCCATGTTCGTTTGTGTACCACGCGCAAGGTTTATGAGCATAGTCCAAGACTTCTTCTCTGTTTTTAGTGTATCTCTGTGTCAGAATTACAGCGCCACATACTGGTCTGGCATGTATACTACATCATTATGCGGTTTCGTGTGGACGCGGATATTTCTTGGGACGAGGAAAAAAAAAGATTGGATTGGGGTAAGCTCCGTCTCCGTGTGGACGGGGCCTTAGTATAACGAAACGGTCTTCACAACGTAAAAAGAAGCAACCTTCTGATAAAGCGTTAGACCGGCACCTATAAAAAGGAGCGTTGTTTACATGAGGCATTAAACTGGCCTCCTGACATTCTGCTGTCATTAATTCCCCATCTTAAATATGAATTTGATTGTTTGAACTAATTTTTAGGCTGTTAGTGTATCCTGATGGAAAAATTGAGCTTATCAGTATGTGCTACCCCTCTATTAGAGCATCTTCAGTAACAGACGATGTATCCAATGTAATGATACACATCTGATTTCTTTCTCAACGGTTTACATGCACTTAAGACATAACCAACAGTATTTTGAGGATACTCACCCAGATGGCAATTCGACATTATTTATGTATTTCAAGAGCAAGAAGAGGCAAAACTCAATTTGGTGTTCAAGGGCTGTGAGACATGGCTCAGAACAGGGCACAGGTGCTGAATTGAACTCATGAAGCAGAGCTCGGTGCAGTGTTCGCACGTCTGCTTTTGCATGTGCACCGAACACAGCATGTGAGTACTCAGTTGAGTTCTTGTGTCTTGTGCTTGAATGCTTTAAAGTCTCTTAAAAGTTTAAATTGGCAAGGCTTAAAAACATGTTCAAATAAGCTTTTGTGACAGTGGCCGTTCAGCTGTCCATACCTTGTTTTTAGGCTAGCCTCAGGCAGTTGATTGGCCCCTATAATAGTCACCACCTTTCACCCCACTAGCGACGGCCCTGGTCTTGAGTAGCAGAACTGCATCCTTAATATCGCCGAAGAGTCTGCAAGTTGTGACATCGACACACCGGCGGCGCCAGGGGGGGTCCTGGGGGGTCTCAAGACCCTGCCAAAAAACGCCTTGACCCCCATTTGACCCCCACCCTCTTCCTATATATATATATATATATATATATATATATATATATATATATATATATATATATATATATATATATATATATATATCGGGATACATATAATAAAAATATCTTCAAACTACGCAGAATAATAATAAATAATTATTATTCTACATTTATTCTTACACTGAACGAGAATCGTTTCTGTCAGACGCGTCCGATTCGAGAACCGAGGAGCTGATGATACTGTGCGCATGTGTGATTCAGTGTGAAGCAGACTGACTCACAGCTCGTCTGAACTGATTCTTTTGATGATTGATTCTGAACTGATTCTGTGCTAGTGTTATGAGCGCGGGTAAATCGAAGGCTTGAAAGAAGGGCAGTCGTCTCGAATGACATTACATCAAGCGCAAAAGAACCGGTGAACCGTTTTTTTTTTTCCAACTAGTTTTATTTGATCGAACTGTCCGAAAGAACCGGTTCACTTGAGCACCTGCTCCTTTGCCCCTTAAGTGCCCTTTTGTCAAAAATTTCCTCGATTTTTTTTTTTGTAATAACATTCCCTTTTGTGAATGCCTGCCCACGCCCAATCATAATATTAGTACAATTTATTAATAATAATTTAGCCGTAAATAAAATGACCAACATGATGACCTTTCACCTTACGACGACCTAATCCGACGCACATTTTTTAATTGCTAAAAGGATATTTTCAACACAGCGGCAGCTGGTAAGTGGTGTTTCATTCTCAGCGAAGTGATTTTGATGTTTATTTACTTATTATTATTTTAAAAGAACGATGTGATGTGAGAACATGCAGATATGTTGCTGTGTGTAGAAGTAACGCTAGCGTGCTGTTTGAGGGGGAAAAGTTTCACAGACATCGAGGGGTCTGGTCTTTTTTATGTTATTTGACTACACTATTATTATATTACACTACTTATTTATTTTTTAACAAATAGAGTGCCTTAAAAATAATTATCACAACACTGGTAAGGCTTATTCAGATTTTCTCATTCTCTGAATTATCATTATAAAAATAAAAACTATTCAGAAATGAATTAAAATATAATTATATTTTAAATGTGACGCAAATATTTTTTTTCTACAATAGCAACAGTGTTTACAACAGCAAGACCACATTAGCCTGTAAACTCAATAATATCTCTCTGGAAATAAATGTAAAAATATCAATGGCAATAAAAAAAATGCATAGTATACCTGACATCAAAGTGCAGTGTGAAGGATATGAAAAACAAATGTAGCCTGTCATTTGTTTACATTGCAAATATTTAAGGTGGACTTATTGATTAGGTCCAACCCTTTAAAGTTTGAGCATATTGTCTGCAAACTGCAATTGATTAATTCATTATAAACAAAGTAGTTGATTTGCTGTGTTGTTTTTGTTGTTTAGTAGCAGCAATATGCAGTTATTAGTCGTGTGCACTGTATTTTTTGTTGGTTTTCATGAGACCCCCCTTGAAATGACCAGGACCCCCCATTGCCCCCCCCCAATCAAAATTGTCTGGAGCCGCCACTGCATCGACATACATTATTCCCTTAAAGCTGGGTTATTTGTGAAAGTGATCTTTCCCTCATAACCAAAAACAACTTCTTTGGTGACTTTGTTTAATTTAAAATTTAAATATTTTTGATTACATTTTCAATGTCAATAATAATAATAAAAATAACAATAATTTCCTCATGGACAGACCAGTTTATAAGATTGCAGTTAAGTGTACGCATGGGCTTTTATTAAGTAATATGACTGTCCTACTATTGCTTTTATTGTAAATCTATCCCACAGTGCATCACCTCAGTACTCTGTGGTTGTTTTGCGCCCTCTGTTGTTTGATGTTTGTATTTCAACTGAAGTATTGAGTTCCTCTATAAACACTTATTTTCAGTTTTCCTTCACTATCTGGTTCAGTTCACCCATTACAATCAATCAATCAGTCATTCACAAGAAATATATGTAGGCACAATTTAAATCATTCTTTAGCATTGAAGTTTACACCTTTAGATCAAGTTAATTTTATTTATTTTATTTTTTTAAAGGTCAGAATCAGTAATATAAATTAAGATGTAAATACAATTTTGACTGATAGTGTAAATGGATACTTCTGAAATAAGTACTTTGCATATGTGTGTACTTAGAAATCTAAACCTAAAACATTGCACATACTGCTATTATATTTTATGTACAGCTGCATATAAGTGTAACCTAAACCCTAGTCCACACCCTAAAATAAAACTTTTTGCATTTTCACAGCTGTACTCAAAAATAGGTAAAGTAGGCACGCGCGCACACACACACACACACTTAACAACCAGTGGCTCACCAGCACTATATCTGTGCAAGATTGTGAGAGCAGGGAAGAGTCCAAGAATATGGGCAATCAGCCTTCCCTAAATCATAGCACGTTATTTTGAGTCTATTAAGATATATTTAGGTGTCAACAGGCAAGAATTATTTTGGGATAACATTATGCTATGAAAAATCTAGTTTCTGATAAAACAATTTAAATAGACTTCAAAAGCTAACTGTGAAGGATAGATGTACTACTATGTTTTATTTTTATAAGAACCCATTTAAATAATTTATTGTTTTTATATACAAATCTCTTTCAATCACATTTATTACAATTAATTATTAGTTTATATATTTTAAACAATATAAATATTGAGTTAGGGTTAGGGATATTTAAAATGTATACAATCAAAAGTACTTCAGTTTAAAGTTCAAAAGATGTGTCACTATTGATGTTACGTTCTGTGCCAAGGCTTTGGAGCGTGTGTCGAGAAATTTCGGCAGCTTTCAGTGAAGCACGTATTGAGGCTTGTATTGCTTTAGAGCAGGAGTCTTCAACCTTGCTCCTGGAGATCTACTGTCCTGTAGACTTCAGTTCCAGCCCTGCTCCAATAGACCTGGCTGTAATTATTAATTAGCCATAAACACCATGATCAGCTATTCCTTAAAAAAAAAAAAAAATGTAATACACTGCACTGACACTACTACTAGAGTAAAGCTGAAGGCACAGTTTAAATACAATTCATCGACTGAACTATCAGAATATCCACTGTTACCCATCTTTTCAAGACATGATGCTCAAAATGATGGATCACAAAAGGACTTTTCCATTGATTACCTAGCAAGATCAATTACACTTCTGTACTCAGTCTAGCTTTATGATTCATCAAATGTTATGCACAGAGTGCACAAGTAACACAACTGACCTGGCAATGTTATAACTTGGCTCAATACATGTTTCAGATAAATAAGAAAATCAGATAAATAAAAAGAACTCACTAAAACTGCATAGAAATGCACAATCAAAAAGAGTAGTAAAAACTCAGGCAGTGCAGTTTAGAAAATGAGGAAAAAATGCAATTTGGAAATAAATCCCACAGGGTAAAGAAAGCACAATATATTTTTATTGAATTTCTTTCACGCAGGTTTTTGTAATGTTATAATATTGGAGATTGACAGTGCCAAAATATAAACACCCATTTTCTTTTTTTACTTTCTCATGATCTCTTTAACATTTAATTGATTCCTTTTTTTCCCCCCCATTGTAACAAAAATGAAAGCATGTGAGTGCATGTATATAAAAGATAACAGAAAAAAAAAAAAAAAATACAGTCCAACAACAATATTCCTGTGCCCATCAATATTAATTACAGGTGATACTTTGAAGGACCTGCCTTGACTGTGTGTTTTCTTTTTTCCCTAACAACAGAAAACAATAGTAATAAATTCTTGACTAAATGTACAATTGTTAATATCCATGGGCACAAGGAGCACCTTGAACAGAAGGTGAAGGGGAGTGCATATAGTGCTGCAGGACTGGCCAGTTGTTCCTGTAGATCGTCTTGCTCGGTTGCTAACTTTTAAACTCTTTCCCCTTTGCTCTGTGGAGATTTTTTGGAAGTTTTTATCCGCAAGAACCAAAGCAACACCAATCTCTGGTGGGTATTAGGAATGTAGAGAAGGATCCTCAGAACTAAACAAAAAAATACATAGAAAAGGAGTTGAGTTAAAAAAAATGACTTTTCGTTTAGACTTCTCTGTAAAAGGATAGAAATGCAACATCTCAAACATACGTTCTTGAGGAATTCCTCTGCGACAATTCGGGCCCGAGCGTTGACCGACAGCTTCATCTCACTGATCTCCTTGTCGATCTCCTCCATGAAATGGATAACAAAGTCCACCAGCTTGTGTTTATACATCTGTTCCGTGTGGAAGTTGGTGATGAGGAAGCTGATGTCATAGCCCTGAAAAGCACAAAAGAGGAATTGAGAAAACATGTTAACAATTTAGATGCTTCACATGCACACCATCATTCAGCTATGCATTTCAAACCATTAAGGTTTATAACGTAAACATTCTTTTTTTTTTTTTCCTTAGTCCTGAAGGAGTTGATTTCCAATCCCCTCTTCTTCTATTATAAAATGAATATTTAATCATAGTTTTCTTAACACTAATGTATCTACTCTGGAACGGTGTTAACTCATTTAGCCCGGCTAAAAAATACCTACAAATTAATAAAATTACACCTATTATACAGGCACTTCTTATTTAATGGTATAAGATGATTTGTTAATTGCATTTAGCTGATTACACGTTCAATAAAACATTTGCAATTGGTTTGTAAAAGGTGTTTTTATGCATGTGTGGGCTGCATTTACACTATTTCGACCAGCGTGTGGTGTTTTGAGTGCTTCATAAAAGTGAATCATTTTGCAAAGCTATTAATTCAAATGATTCACAGTTTCAAAAAACTTTGTTTCTCCCATCACTGATGCATCTCTGGTTGAATGAATTACATCTCTCTCTTCATGCCTCGGTAATTCTTCACGACGGAGCTCACCTCAACAGGTTTCCTCCGCAGGATGAAGAAGTTCTCCGCTCGCATCATCATGAACCTCATAAATTTATGGCACAGGATCTTCTCGATCTCATCAGCCTGAGAAAAGCAGGAATGTCTTTAGAAGATAAAAGCAAGAACAACACATCGATCTTACACAGGTCATCCTAAACTACATACCTGCTTGACAGCGATGCTGACTCTCACTGAGTTTATGGAGCCCTCGATCAGGACCTTCTCCTTCTCATTGCGGCTTATGACCACAGGCTGCAACAGAAGCTCTTTGCTACTCCTGTATTGTAACACACACACATACATACATATACACATCATGTTCAACACATAAGCAGGACGTGGGTGTGTGAATGAGTTCCTCACCTAACCTCCACCTCAGGCTTGTTGTGTCTCTCCACCACCTGAGAGGAGAAGTTCTCCAGACACAGGGCTGCTTGAAGAGTGGCGCGCACCGCGTTAAGATAGGGTCGCAATGTTGCCGTCTACACACAAAAAGCACCATATTTAGTTAAGTAACACTTCATTATGTAACTTAACTGAGCTTAAAGGTGTCTTATAGTTATCATAAGCACAAAGGAACATGGTTGTCAGTGGGTTGAAGAGCGGTTTTGTGCTTGGCCACTCCATTGAGTACGTGTCAATCATTGTGGTGGTGAGGTGTCAATCATCTGCTTGAACATCACTTACTGACAACTACCAGTTGTTGTAAATGCATTAAACACGAGTCATTTATTACATATAGCATCTGTGCTGTGTGCTGCGCATTTATTGTTTTCAAAATGCCCAAAAGAGGATTTTGCCTGCAAAATCACTGACGTTAGCCAGCTAGCATAAATAACATCACTCGATCAAATGAGCCAAAAAAAAAACACTTCGCTGACCGCATGCAAATGGTTTACCCGAATGCTGCTTATCGGGTCATTTGATTACCTGCGCTACAATAAATTAACAACCACAGCAACTTTAAGAAATGTAAATCTCTTACCATTTTATATGAGGTCTGTGGAGGAAGACGGAAGTCCGCACGCCACGCCTGGAAATCAGAAAACACGCCTTCATTGCGTTCTCACACTCCCGTAATATACCTATTAGAAGTGAATTAGTGTTTATCATGTGCTCATGATTTAAATCTATATGAGTGAATGGTATATAATTAAATACATTTCCATTCATATACAAGTTATTCTGGTTCTATTTTAAGCGTGTAAATTAGGAAAAAAAATACAAACACCAAAACGACCGTTAATAGTTCACATCTGTTCCTATGTTTACGGTGAAGCCCAGCAGCAATCTGACCATTATTCGCTTTTTCTTCCTTATATGGCAAACAACACGACGGGTCTAATACACTGTAGTCAAAAAGGTGATGATCTAGAAATATCACTGTGTTGAAATAAACGTTATCTCTTTTGTGGCTTTAAATAGCACACAAGTCTCTAAAAAGAAATAATCTTTAATTATACTGTTTGGACGAGCTTCAGATAGGAATGTACCATTCCGAACGCTGCGGTGTTTTGTGGGGAATGTTAACTGCCAAGTGGGGATATTTATCTGAAATATAAAAAAACAGTTTTGCAGATAGTTTATACATATCAATTAGAATTTGTTTATAAACTATAGACTGGCCATACTAAAGCCACTGTAATACGCATTCGTGTTATTAAAATTTAAGCAGTGAGCTGTCTCCACCCCCAAGCTGAGATGGTTTAGTCAGTAATGGATGCTCCTTTATTGGAGGTAAACAATGATAATATTTTATGAATAAATGTCTGTATGGGTTCAGTTGTGTTTTATATTTTAACCTAGTATTTAATTGTCGACATACATCTTTTCATAGCAAGTTATATACATATTTATTGAAAAATGTTTCGACCTGTTTCCTGTGGTTTGAACTGCATGCAGCTGAATTAGCATGAAGCCGTTAGCTTCCAGTGGCTAAGTTACTCTCATTATCTCACACAGGTATCGTATCACTATTACATAACAGAGTAAGGACATCACAGTGGTGCAATGCATAAAACATTAAAATTTTCATATGTAAACCTTATGAATAACATCTATAGCAGTACATCTGTTCTAGGTTTGTTTGCAATTTCTTTCTGAGTAACTGTTTGCTTTGACCACCTGAGCAAAATCATTTACAGTCTGTTGTTCATTAATAGTGAGGAATTTATCAAACCATTTTGGACGCCTCACACTATCACACAACCCTTATATATATATATATATATATATATATATATATATATATATATATATATATATATATATATATATATACATACATACATACACACACACACACACACTTTTTTTCTTTTTCTTCTTCTTCTTCTTCAGACATAGGATTCTTGTCAATGAGAAGATGAGTGAACTGAAGGACTGCCCCCCTCTGAAGTACTATGATTTCAAACCTGTGGACCATGTGAAAGTATGTCCACGCTACACAGCAGTGCTCAGCCGCTCAGAAGATGACGGTATTGGCATTGAAGAGCTGGACACGCTTCAGCTGGAACTGGAAACACTGCTCTCCTCTGCGAGTCGACGTCTCAGAGCGCTGGAAGAACAGAGACAGGTGGGCAGTCTTTTGCTATTTGTCTTTCTGCCACCTACTGACTATACCTAAAATTATTCATACTTACTCTCTGAAACAGATACTTACAGACTGGCAGGACAAAAAAGGGGACAAAAGGTTTCTGAAATTAGGGAAGGATCCAGATCTTGCAGCCTCTTCTCGTCATTCCAAGCCCAAAAAACAGAAGCTTGATGGAAAGGGAAGTCATGGTCCGGGACCTGGGCCAGGTAGACCGAAGTCTAAGAACATACAGACCAAGGTCCAGGAGTTTGAATTCGAAGTCGACCCCCAAGATATACCCCGCAACCCTAAAAATGATGCTCCCAACAGGTTTGCTGCAACTGAATGTTTTGTTCTGTGATACGTAATGTATATTTATTATAGGAATATAGACTACTAGATGTTAAATTAAACTGTTTAAATTAGGGATGTCAAATTTCGATTATTTCCATGATCGATCGTCGTTTAAATTAACGATCAATTAATCGATTAATCGTTAACCATAATACTGCAAAATGCGTCTATTGCAGGCACGCAGTCAGCGGTATGACAGGATGTGCAAAAGCCACACACACACACAAAACGCTTTCTCACTTGAATTAAAGAGGTTTTAGTCTGAATAAAATGCTAGTAGCAGGATTATAAAATGAATAGATGCGATTATGATCATTTGATAAAATGAAGAGAGCGCGCCATACTTTTGAGGTCATTTTACTTTGTTGACAGTTTCCAATCCCGCACGGAGAACGCTGAACGCGCCTCTTTAAATGGTTTTGTGGTGCTCCTTGTTGTATTTTAAAGCACAATTGCAATGTTTTCAACTGACATTATTGTATAAAATTATCCGAAATGTGGAGCGCGTGTGACTGCGCTGCACATTAAGTGAACTACATCGGCGCTGCTGCACCAAAACACAGTTGCTCACATTAATTTGATCCTGCTGGATTCGGTCCTAGAAAATGTCAGATTTTTAAAAATCCGGCATACAGCGCATTAGATCGTGACAGTGCATGCGTGCACACGAGGATGAGCGAGCGCGGCTTTGGCTAGATTTATTTGGAAGTTATTGCTCATGTCTCATTCGGCACAAATCGAAATGTTTCCATATTCGCAATGTATTTGAATGTTAAACTATTATTTATAATGTAAACTAGGCTTGTACTTAACACGCATTCGCATATAGACGGAAAAGATGATCCTCTTCATATGAGCAAAAACGTCCTTGGCATAACAGCAGAGTGGACCGGTATACTACGGTCTATTTAAACTGACCAGTGTAACCTTTTAATGTGTAGTTGACATTTTATTTTGATAATGAACAGACTGCGATGTAACTTTGAATCGCTAGAATATACGTGTGCAGCAGGCTCCGGCACGATCGAAACAGCTGAGACATTAAAAAAATATATATATTTTCCGCAAAAGTGTTTACTTTCATTTGTGCACACTCACAATAAAAACAGAAGATTTGTGCTCTTGTAAAATAAAGCAAACAAACAGAATGCGTTGTCATCTTTTTTTTTTTTTTTTGTGAACTTATGGAGCGCCCACACTTGACAGTTTAAATCCGTTAATCTTAATTAGCCTATTTAAGTCGGATATATTTCGCATAGCCTATTTAAAAAAAAAAAACAAAAAAAAAAAAAACATGAAAACAAATTGTTATTTTTATGTTGGGTCTATTACTTAGTAGGCTATAAATTTTCCTTAAAGCATCCCATTTTGTCCCAGGGCTTAGAACCTGTGCCCTAGTCAGGTCCATGCAGAAACTTGTGAACGATGCTCGGCGTCACCGTTTAGTGACAGCAGTGAATGCTCCAGGAATGTGTCGGTCACAGCGCCTATTAATCGCTGTTTTGAATCCAGCAATTATTTATTTAGAAATGATAAGATCTGATTATGACAAGTGTGGTATAAAAGCTTTGTTTATTAGAGGAATAATAGGTTAACTGGAAAATGTTAGATCGCGACCATGCTTTTGGACCCCATAGTCTTCATTTACGCGGCTTTGTTCTGGTTTGCCGGTTGGTCACGAATTTCCACAAATTCAGTATATTTAAGCATTGTTTCTTTTCCTAAATCTTCATAGTCTAACCCTCTAATTTCCCAGGTTTATTTTATTATCTTTCGCTTTTAATAACTGTTTTCGCATCTCTTACTGTGGTAAACATGGGAAGGGAAATTAAAGATTTCATGAATTAAGAATTCGTTCGATTTATTAATTTGTTCCCTTATTTCACTTAAATCATGGGTTATTTAGGGAACAAAATTAATGAAACATGGACAATTGCCACATTAATAATTCGTAGGAATGAATTAACAAGTTGTAGGAATGAATAGACTACCTGTCCTGTCACTGTGTCCCGCAGCCCTGCAAAGCGCACGATATAAAACAGTTATCTGATGAAATGATTAGTATCTACATTTCTATTGCATTTAATGTTGAAGAACTTTTATGTTGTTTCTATTTTAATGTACTTTAAAGTTTAAATCACATTAAAAGCTTAATTTGTACATTGTGAATGAATGATGATGCTTTTATATATCGTCACCGTCACTCACAGCCGCTCGCACGTGTTGAGTGCGCATGAGCCGCACGCAGCCCAACATTGAATCGG
This sequence comes from Carassius auratus, assembly GCF_003368295.1. Taxonomy (NCBI): domain Eukaryota; kingdom Metazoa; phylum Chordata; class Actinopteri; order Cypriniformes; family Cyprinidae; genus Carassius; species Carassius auratus. Next base: position 9,585,758 of record NC_039278.1, on the reverse strand, counting down.
TTAACCGACCATCGACAGCCTTAATCGATTGCATCTCTTATCGACAATTAATCGATCATCGATTAATCGTTGACATCCCTAGTTTAAATTAAATATCTATACTTTTTCATTTCATACTTTATTGATTCCAGAGGAGAAGTTAAGTTATGAGTATTCAGTCATTCTCCAGTCATTTTTATGTTTATACATTTTTATACAGGTCCAAGGCTGAAATTCCATTCACCAATTAAATTTATAAAAATTGACAATAAAGACATTTATAGAACAGTAATTTTCAAAAGGTTTCTTTTTTTTTTTTATATATATAAATACTGTTCTTTTGAACTTTTCATTCTTCAAAGAATCCTAAACAAATATATCTTGGTTTCCACAAAAATATCAAGAAAGATAACAAATATATATAAACAAAATGAATATTATTAAATAAAATTACATGAAACACTAGCACTATTTTTAATATTGATAATATAAGAAGAAATGGATCATCACACACAAAAGACTGGAGTAATGGCTGCTAATATTCAGCTTTGCCATTATAGGAATAAATTAAATTTTAAAATATATTCAAATGGAAATAAGTTTTTGTAATACTGTAAAACTGTTATATTTCACAGCATTACCTTTTTTAGTGATTTTTGTTCAAATAAATGGCAATTGTTGAGCATAGGAAAAATAATAATAATAATTACTCGCCCCAAACTTCTGAAATATTGCATTTTTGTGGTTCTATATGTGTGTAAAACAGATTCTGGGCTTCGGTGGAGCCTTACTGTGCAGACATTACAAATGAAGAGATCCGAGTTCTGGAAGAGCTGCTCAAACCTCCTGAAGATGAAGCTGAATACTACAAGGTAAACATCTTTTAGAAACCAGATCATGCTCCATATAACTGCAGCTTTCTCTGTGCTTTGTTTTAATTATTTCTACATACAGAAAAGTGCGTGTTAAATGGCTGTTGGTTTTCTTTGCAGATTCCAGCTCTCGGAAAGCACTATTCCCAACGCTGGGCTCAAGAGGACCTGTTAGAGGAGCAAAGAGAGGGGGCAAGAGCCAATGACAAGAAAAAAAACATGGTTGGTCCTCTCTCTGAACTGGATGCTAAAGGTAACGGTGCCATTTAAGACATATCTTGATTTCAGTTGCAACATTGTCATTTGTTGTCGTGTCTTATCTTTTAATCTGCTACTATTCTGGTTTGGGCAGATGTAGACGCCCTACTGAAGAAATCAGAGTCTCAGCATGAACCTCCTGAGGACGGCTGTCCATTTGGCCCTCTTACTCAGCGGCTGCTGCAAGCACTTGTTGAGGCCAGTGACTCATCATTTTGCTAAAATAAGTACTTCTATTGTGCAACCTTTATTCAGCACAGCTTATGTTTTATTCATATCCTTATTCATGTTTGTAGGAAAACATCATATCCCCTATGGAGGATTCCCCCATTCCAGACATTCCAGGGAAGGAGGATGGGGCTGGGACATCACCTCGTAGCCAGGGTAAAGCCTTCAGGTAAATCCTTTATTTATATGAGTTTTATCTTATGATTTAGTCAGTTATTGATGTTTACTTGTGTATTTAGACTATTCAGAAGTTAAGGGTTGGTAAGTATATTTTTAAATGCTTTTGAAATGCATATCTTATGACCTCCACAATACAATAAAAACAGTAATATTGTGAAATATTACTACAATTTAAAATAAAATCTTTTCTATTTTAATATAATTTAAAATGTAATTAATTCCTGCAATGCTAGATATATATGTATATATATATATATGTGTATATATATATATATATATATGTATATGTATGTGTGTGTGTGTATATAATGTATTTTACTTTTTTTTTAAGTATTTCTTGATGAATTGAAAGTTAAAAATATAATTCATTTGAAATATAAATATTTTTTAACATTATAAATTTTATAACACCATAAATTATTAAACATTATGAATCTTCACTGTCACTTTTGATCTTTCAAATGTATTCTTGCTTATCAAGTTGTGCCAGAACTACTTCTGTTTTTTTTTTTTTTTTTGGCACTGTTTTTTGAGCATCTTGCCACAAGCTCTAAATGTCGAGTTAAAAATACTCTTTCTTTAACACCTCTCAACACTCATTCTGAAACTCGAAACATTCAGATTTATTTTGTTATGCTTTGTCGAAAGCAGGAACTTTTTATTGTATAATTTTTAGCTAAATTAGCAGCCTTCATTCTTTCATCTTTCACTTTTTATATTCAACATGAATCAGCACTCACAACTCATTTTACTTCTGTAATTTGATGCATTTTTGAGTGAACTGGATATTCAGTAACGGGGAAAAACATGGATCTCATACATCAGGATTGGATGGTGAAAAGTAGAGCAGAATATATGATAACTAGCTATTGGTAAACATGATTCAGTAGTCATCATTCAAAAGGATGACAGAGGCAGACAGAGGAATGACATTTTGTAAATACAATTTTTCTTGGATTTAAAAAATGTGTGCATCAATAAAGTAAATCGATTCAGTTTTTAGTAATTTTCTCTTGTTCTGTTGTTCCCAGTGTGCCTCACACACGCTCTCTGGAGGCTCGTATAAGAGAGGAGCTGGTGTCTCAGGGGCTGCTGGACTCTGATGAGAGGCAAGGTGTCGGAGGAGAGTCTGAAGACGAGGTGCTGGCTGAGTTGCAGAAAAGACAAGCTGAACTCAAAGCTCTGACTGCCCACAACCGCTCGCGCAAACAGGAGCTGCTCAAGTGAGTCTCACTGAAAGAGTCTCAGATCCAGATGAAAGATCTGGCTCATGAAGATACGCTTGCAATCATTCAAAGAGTTAGAGGGGAGCAGCTTGATGTGACAAGTTATGATTTTCTTTTCTATAGTTTTAGTCAGATCGAGTGTGTATTTTTAGATGTACCCATGTCCCCTCTAAGCTAACTATAACAGCAGATATATATATATATATATCTGCTGTTATAGTTTGCTTTGTTAGACACTATGCTTCGTGTGAGTTAGGGGGAGTCAAATCTTAACTTTTCACCCTGTTCCTGCAGGTTGGCACGGGAAGAGATGCGGAAACAGGAGCTTCGACAGCGGGTTCGAGTGGCTGACAACGAGGTTATGGAGGCCTTCCGTCGCATCATGGCAGCCAGGCAAAAGAAACGCACGCCAACTAAAAAAGAGAAAGATCAGGCTTGGAAAGCTTTGAAAGAGAGAGAAAGCATTCTCAAACTCTTAGATGGATAAATATGACCGGCAGCTATAATGTGTTTTTTTTTTTTATGTTTGTTATCTATGGACACTTCATAAAGACAGCTTCAACATCCAGAGAACCTGAAGAACATGTAAACAAACATTTAATATAATGTTCATACGTTTGGTTACGTTGTCCAAAGTAATGCATGACATGACTAGTTGTGATAAATGTTAGACACTATGGGATTCATGTGCCACTGAATTGACATTGTTGATGCCAGATGTATGGCACTTTGAGTTTACTCTTTCTTTTTTTTTTTTGGTCTTTCTGTACAGCTCCCAAATGCAACTGATAAACACAATGGTTTGAAATGGTTAAAGGAATAATTGACCCTAAAATGAAACTTTGTCGTTCTGATCCAGTATCACTGACTTTATTCTGTTGAGCATAAAAGAAGATATTTTGAAGAATGTTGGTCACTGAATAGTTTTGGCCATTGCATGGATAAAAACACAGGCATTTCTTCTTTTATGTTCCAAAGAAAGAAAGAAGGTCATAGAGGAACAACATGAGGGTGAAATGATGTGGGTGAACTATTTATTCTCGTAGTGTTGTAGATAGACTTTTGTTACTACATGGGGTAGAGCAAGAACACAGTATTTTGAGTTTTTATACGATTGAAAGTAAATAAAAGTTTTTATAAAGGCATTGTACATTGGTAATATCGAGATTATAAATCCATGTTGTCATTTATTTGTCCATGTTTAATTTAGTTGTATGATTCTGACATTTTGTGAACTTTTTCTAAAATCACCATCGTCATTGCAGTTGCATGTGTGTGTGTGTTTGAAAATAAAAACAAAATTTGATAAATTAATAATAGACTGGTGTTCGTCATCTAATTTCTCTTCTTTATGCAAAGATTTGATTTGAAGTGTTGTGAGGGCTGTCTTGACAGGAGGCCGGGCGATGACGTTTTACATTCTAACGCAAACGTTTTTCAAACTGTTTGAAAGAACCGATTGGCAGAAATGTACTGGTGCGTAAAAAAAAAAAAAAAAAAAAACAATGAACACAACCAAAGCTAACTAAGTAAACCCATCATGGCAAATTAAATCAAATACTAAGATAAACATGAATATTTAAAATATACATATAATAAAAATACAAATGTATATTTTCCTTTTCCTTTGTTCTTTTTATTAATATATTTATGTTTCAGCATCTTGCCAAGCAAATAGCATAAATGTTGTGTTTTGTAAATCAACTAATCAAAGGAGACAGCTTGAAGGCTTTGCTGTAATGTACAGTAAATTTACAGCTTTGTCATTTCTGGTTAATTTTAAAGGTACTGACCTAATTCTATTTTAAAATAAGAAGTTTTTTTGCATTTGTGGATAAAAATAATAAGAATATATACATTTTAAATGTAATATACAATAGTTAAAATTCACCACAATTATTATAAGAAAACATTACAGTGTTTGTATTCTTTTGAATGAAAGATGCAAAATCACAGCAATATCTTAATTTGTTTAAAGCATTAAGTATGTAATGTACCCTTTAATTTGTGGTGAGGTCAAGCAGATTTGGTGTGTGCCAGAATGTGTGGAACGGCTTGCACCCTTGCGGCGAATGAGCTCAGTCATGCGGCTAACTATCGAGACCGGATGGGACAACAACACGGCCCTAATGGAAGGATGGAGACACCGACAAATACTGGTAAAAATCATTTTTCTTCCATAGGGGATTTGGTTTTTAACATTAACGGTGAGGATGAGGTAAGACACTGGCTGGACTTTGGAGAAGTAAAGTCACTGGAAGCCATGAAATACATCCAAATTCCTCCTTGACCTTTCACCCAGTCTCCTCATTGGTCAACAACTCTCCAGAGTTTCTGCAGCCTGTAGAACCCACAGTCAAGAAGGTGAAACTATTGGTCATTTTGAGAAAATATATGCACTTAAAACAACTTTTTACACTAGTTTATTCATCTGTCCTTTAACAATGTCCAACAGTGTATATTCTGTACATACATCAGTGGAGAATATTGGCACTTCTGTAATCATTCCCACACACTGAAATGGTTTATTTAACTGCTTTAGAAATTTGTATATACTGTACATAAACTACATTTTAAAGGTTTGTGGTTGGCTAAAAATGTTGAAGTAGCAGTTCACTCAAAAAGGGAAAATATTTGAAAACCTACCCACCTCAGGACATCCAAGAGGGAGATGATGTTTATTCATCAAAACAGATTTGTAGAAATTTTGCTCAACAATTCTGACAGCACCCATTCACTGCAAAGCATCCATTGGTGAGCAAGTGATTTAATGCTAAATTTCTCCAAATATCTTCTTTCCACGAAGAACAAAGACATCTGCATCTTGGGTGGTCTACTCTGAGGTCGAGTACAGTTTCAGCAAACTAAAACGTTTGGGTGAATTTCTTTAAGACAGTTAAGTGCTCATTTGACAAGTATTCGATGTGTAGTAGTGTGCATTTAACATTGTTCCTTTTTTATGATTAGATGATAAAAAAGTAAAAATTCATGTAATTTATAATTAGTTAATAATAGTTGATTTGTGGACACATTTCATTCGTTCATTTCAAATAGTCCAAGTTATCACTTCTCAAGAAGTATACAGCGAACACACAATGTACTGCAGTTTTATTCAACAACTTAATTTTATTTCCATTACTTTGAAATACATTTATCTTGAACAATGTATATGCTGTGCATTTTGTTTCATTACATGAACAATTCAGTTTTCCCCCAATGTTGTCTAGTTGAGTTTATTGGTATGTAATGCAACAGATAATAATACAAATAATGACAATAATAATGAACATACAGACAGGGAAAGATCCAAGTGATATTGAGCACTTATATTTTCTACCATCCTGAGCTACTGGTAGAGTCTGGGCAAAATATATATAAAAAAAAAAAAACGACAAGAGATGGCCTACGCCACTACTTGTTCATGGCAGACTTGCGGTGATTCGGTCATGTTGTCATGAGGATAGATGATATAAAAAATATACATAAATACTAATGGTCATAATAGTATGAATTGTAGATCATTTAGATGTAATATCTAAATTTCCCCATTGCATGGTTTGCTATTCGTGTTTTTGTGTTCCATTTTAATTGGGCGTACACTGGATTAATTGACTGCAGTTCTCAGATGTAACAGTGGGGGCAGTGTTAGACCTCCAGTGCTTCGGGACTTCACAAACTTAGGAGCGTTATTTTTTATTTTTTTGGGTTCAAGATTCTAAGATGCAAATGTAGCATGCTTTACGTCAGGTCGCCATTTTATTTCAAGCAGAATGATGAAGCAGTTGAACATGGCGGGGAGTTCTGGTACCAATGTACACTTCCCATCTTTCAGCGTTTCACATCACATGTATTACAACTGCACTGCAGGGCTGGATCATATAAAAAGAAAATCTCAAGAGCCATTCAAGTGTTGTGAAGAGTTCCAGTAGGACTTTTTATGTGGGTGAGGCGTCAGTTCTGCAGAACCGGTGCGAGGTGTGGGGATCGGTGGACGAAAACGGGTGTCAGATTGAGCTTCTTGAGCATATGTGGGTGTGTGTGTTGTGTCGTGACTAAGGCTGTGAATGCGAACTGTGTAGGATACTGAAGGACAGGCAGTCTGCTCATCTACAAAGGCCAGTGATTATAGGGTTAAGGGGAGGGAAGGAGATGTAGATCGGGTGAAAGAGAGGACGCATGAGAGAGAGGGAGTGAGGCAGAGACTGGGCCAGAGAGGCTGCGGGTGAAACGCTGCGCCCCCTGGAGGTCCTCAGCAGCTACAAGACTCTGCTGATGGCTTGGCTCTATCGTTCCGGTCTAGTTTAATTGGCTCAGGGAACTCGTTGTATAACTCCACTTCGGTTTCCTACAAAGTAAAAAAGGGCCACAGTTAAGTGCAAAGCATACTTCAGTTTTGATGCAAACACAGTGTATGCGTCCAGCCAAACGCACTTTCAAAGTATACTCATTTGATAGTGTACACCAACACAGGCACTCGACACGTGAACTAGAAAGATGCATCCTTGCCACTTATGTTTCTCAGAGTCTCAATTGTGAGTTATAAACAGACTTTACAGATATGAACATAGAACTGTAAGATATATATAATTCAGAGGAGAAAGTCAGAATTGAAGGATATAAACACAGAATTCTCACAATTGTGAGAAAAACTCTGTTAACGTTTCTATTTTTTATTCAAAAAAAAAAAAAAAAAATATTGTGACAAACTCAGAGGAAAAAAAAATAGAATTTTAAGATGTAAACTCAGAACTCAGAGGAAAAAAAGTCTGAATTTAAGATTTAAACAATGTGCTCGTGAGCATATCTTACATGCTCATAACTTTTGACTAAAAAATAACGCCATACGCATTCATTAGAGAGTGGTGTTCCAGAGGATGACGTTGTCGTAGTATAATCTCCTGTACATATGATGCAGATTTCATCTTTAGCATATTATGTGCACGGTCAAGTTAATTTTTTTTTTTTTATCGTGCATAAGATTTTTCACAATAATTTGTTTGTCCACAAGGTGGCAACATTGCTCACCATTTCTAAGTCGAAAAAGAAATCGATGTGAGGCGAAACAACAACAAACTACGGTAGTAAAAAAAAAAAAAAACACTCTAATTTAATAACTTGTTTCCTCCACAAAATAAATATAAAATTAATAAATAAACTGTAAAATGTAACTGATCTTTCCTCACAATTAACTTTTTTTTTGTTTTCTTTTTTTTGCAATTGCGAGTTTGTCTCGTAATTAAGGTTTCTGTTTTGTCTCATAATTTTGAATTTATTTCTCGCAATGTTGACTTACTTAACAAAACGTAGGCTTCATCGTTTGCTAATATATTAATTGATGGTAATTGATTTATCTATGATCTGCACAGCATTTTATACGTGCAGAGACATTTAATGTATATTAGAAAACTCATTCTAATTCATTCCCACTCTTCTTCGGTGGTAACTTAACCCAACTCCGTGCTTCCTGTAATAAGAGCTGTCAATCAAGGTACAAGGATGTCCCTGTGTGAAATTGACCAATCATAAGAGAGTCACTCCTTGGTTTCCACCCCCAAATTGTCAAAAGTCATGTAGACTTGAGGGAGCAGAAATCAGCTGAGCGAGCAGAAATCCACTGCGCGAGCAGAAGCCTGCTGCGCGCGAGCAGGATTCCACTGTACAAGCAGAGTTAACCTATGAGAGTATGCCAGGCACTCGCTCGCAGCTACATGTACACCTCTCGGTTGTTGAATTTGTGTGCGAGTACTTTTATCATGCCAGCTGAAGGTTCATTTTTGCACCTGTGAAATAACAATGTGCTCATGAGCATGTCTTACACGCTCATAACTTTTGACAAAAAAAAAATAACGCCATAAATGCGTTTCAGAAGATTTTTATTTACCGCCCCCGGAACCACGTGGAGCACTTTTTATGATAAATGGATGGCCTTTTTTGGGCTTCAAAAAAGTTTGACCACTATTCACTGCCATTATAATACTTGAAAGAGCCAGAACATTTCTTAATATTACTCTGATTGTATTTGTCTAAAAGAAGAGAGTCATATACACCTAGGATGGTTTGAGGTTTAGTAAATCATGGGGTAATTTTCATTTTTGGATGAACTATCCTTTAAGTATACTTTGGGCTACATCACTTCGTTTCCACACCTGACGCAACACACATAATTTCAACAAACATACCTGTTTGAGTGCATTGCGTGCGATGGTCTGGAAAGCCTGCTCTACATTGATGGCCTCCTTTGCACTGGTCTCAAAGTACGGGATGTTGTTCTTACTCTGACACCAAGCCTGTGCCCGCTTGGTTGTTACCTGAGGGTGAAAAATATGAAAGAACAAAAATGTGAAATTCATAAAGACTGCAGTTAAGGTTATAGGTACATGATTATATTTAAAATGAGAGAAAGTGAACGGTGTTTGCCCATGGGAAAGTCTGCACTATGTTACTAGGCAGTATTGCTGAGGCCCTTCAATGTACACAACAGTTTCATAGTTTGGATCAGTAAGACAACATTAAATTGATCATACGTTACAGTAAAGACATTTATAATGTTACAAGAACAATAACAACAACAACATAATTCTATTTTTGTGGCTGCTAGATGGAAAAACATAGGTCCTCTCCAGAACAAGTTATTTGAAGTGTCATTCACTGGAAGTTCAGTTACTTAAAACCTCTCCAAGACACTTTACAAGGATATGGAGAGATTGCAGCTGGTCCTAAATTAGCTTCCTTGGCCTCTTAGAATGTGACCTGATCTTGTAATATATATACACATGCTTCTATATGTACGTGGGTAAAATGATTTTTTGTACAGATCTATTATTTTATTGTTAATGTAATGTAAATTATCTGCAGTCATAAAGCCGAAAGTGCGATAAATAAAGTTATTGTCTCTCAAAAGAAAGAATCGACTCTGAAAAGCCTAAACGAGTCGTCGTTTACGAACAAACTGTAGCTTGTTCATGTCGAGAAGACGCTGTGTCCTATGCTGTGAAAGTACATTTATTTTATTTACTTCCAAATCAAGAGGCTGCAAAGAATCAGTAGTTAAAATTCATTTTCTCCACAGTAACACAGCAGAACAACCCCAGTCTTCTTGGTCCCTGTCATTTTAAAGGTGCTGTATGTAGGATTGACACCGAGTGGTTGAACTAGGTATTGCAGTCCAAATTCAAAATATTGGACAGCCTTTTTTTACCCGGTCCCTCCTCCTCAGACTTGACGCACTCACAGGTTGCCAGATTGACGAGACCAAAAGGATTGAGTGCACTTTATGATGAATTAAATGAAATACGCTGTGTGTAACCAGGCTGCCGAAATACAATTGAGTAAACTGGGAGTGGGCAGGTTTCACAAACCAAAACAGAGGCCGACATTCCGGCCCAGAACGCACATTTTTCAAAAAATAATAACTGACTGTAGCATTGTTTTTCAGATAAATATGTTAATTTAGCTTCTTTTTTAAATATCTGCAAACATGTTATGGTATTTTTATGCTTTAGTAGAGTCAAAAGCGTAAAAACAGCACCGTTAATGATGAGCTTCTCTAATCTCGGGGAGTTCAACGCAGGATTCAAACACTTGCTCTTGAAAGATGGATCAGGGCCCAGAATACTATCACAACAGACCGGGCCATCTGACCAATCAGAGCAGAGTAGGCTCATGGAAAGGAGAGGGTTTAGAGAGACTGAATCTTAGGACTGAATCGATCGAATTGTTGGAAAATGAGGTGATATTAAATGCATATTTTGGAAAACTAAAGCATTTTTTTTGACCTCGCATGCATGTAAACCTATTGTAGGAGACTTCCAAAACAAAACAAAAAACATTAAAAATGGCATAATATGGGCGCTTTATTTTATTTTCCAAACTGTAATTAAATTCTTGATATAAACATTAAGAAAAAAGCATGTTTAAAATAAACCGGTAAAAAAAACTAAATAGTTTGTCATAAAATTTTATTGATATTTACATTAAAGAAAATTACAAAAATGCTTTTACCTGTAAACTGTCACCCACGCTTTTGAAGATAGACATGATTGTGCATGATACAAACCTAAATTTTTATAATTCATGACTGAAAACATTTTGTAACATGATTTTGATGTACCATTTACATGGTAATGCAATGTCTGATTTTAAAATGGGTTTTGAAGGATGAATTTTGAGATTTTATGTTTTCAAGTGATATGTAACTTCTGATGATTTCTAAAATGTGATAGAGAAAAAGGCAACGAGGAAGTCTTTTTTTTAAACAAAGGTCAAAGCTCCTTTTGTAATGTAGATTTCTGAGGGTGCACTCTTGTCATAAATTCATCTATTACTTTTCCTACATAATGTTTAACAAAAAATATTGGTAAAATATATATTTGGGAGTCTTAGACCTTTCCAACGATATATAGTTTGTCAAGATTAGATTAGATTGTAATATAGTATAGTCAACGTAGGCGCCCCGTATACGGAGATGGGGTGACATTTAACAGGTTAATTCAAAAAAAAAAAAAAAAAAAAAAAGAGCTAATTTTCCAATCAAATTAAAATGATGTGGTACGACCAACATGCTAAAACCTCGATGTCATAGAGAGAACCCCTGCAGACCCTCATGACATGACTCACTGCACCCACCTGCCTATTCTCCAGATCGATTTTGTTGCCCAGCACCACAAAAGGGAAGTTCTCTGGGTCCCGTGGGCTGGCCTGGATCAGGAACTCATCCCTCCAGCTGTCCAGTGTCTTGAAGGTGTTTGGGGCAGTGACGTCGAACACCAGCACACAGCAGTCGGCACCGCGGTAGAAAGCTACACCCAGAGACTGGAACCGCTCTTGACCTGCTGTGTCCCATATCTGAAAGAAAAAAAAATTTAAAGCTAGCTGAAGTAATGAGATAACAAGCATTCGTATGGGGAAAAGAAAAATGCTTTAGATGCTTTAATTTTTTATTTCAAAGCATCTCTACCTGCATTGTGACAAGTCGGTCATCAACCATCACTTCTTTTGTCAGGAAATCTGCTCCTATAGTAGCTTTGTACTGATTACTGAACTTCTTATTCACATACTGGTTCATCAGAGATGTCTTCCCAACCCTGTTTAGACAAAACAATGTTTAAATCAGTACCTGGCAGAGTAAAAGGAGAACTAACACATCTATTTGTGACTGTGCACGACTATGAGTCATGCAAAATGAACTATATGAACACTAATAATGTAGACCATAACAAAATCTGAAACTATTTGAATGATAATCTACATTCCAGCCACAAACTTTCCCATCTGGAAAGCTCGTAAGACATTCAAAGGAAATGAAAGGCTTTTTGGAGGTTTTGTATTTGGGTGGTTTAAATGCCCGGTGTGTGAAGAATCATATAAATATATTTTTATATTGTTAGTCAAACAGTGCACTGGTAGGGTGTTACTGAATGTTTTTATAGCGGTGTATTTATAGGGTATGTTCAAACATTTCGATACTCTAACATCTAAAAGTATATGACTCTATGGAACGCAGTTCATTTTGCACTCAATGGCAACTGTTCACCCTCCTGCCTTAAATTAATAGTCCAATTAATGCAGTTTGATTCATCTTTCAATTATCTAGTTTAATACATTTTTAAATACAATTTAAAAATAAGACGTCCTCTAAGCATGGCAGGTAACTAATTGTTAATTAATTAATTGTATGCATATTTTACATTTGTTTTTACTGTGCTTTTGATCAAATAAATCCAGACTTAATCAGTATAAAAGACTTCTGTCAAAACCATTTGAAATATTTTACAGACCCCAAACCTTTTACATTTATAACAATAAAACTTTGTGAATGTAGATTTTTATTTTTGTCAAATAAACATCCAACGAGTGAGTAAGTCAGATGTTTGTTCTGATACAGTGAGAAATTTGCCTATTTACTTTTTTTTATTTGTACTACTATTATTTTTCTGCACCCTTTTAGGAACAAAACTTCACACAATTTCCTTTTTTTTTTTTAATGGTGCTTTATATTTAGCAGCATCACCACTTAATATCCTGCAAGAAATTATGTGTCGAGTTAAAATCGATTTGACTCTTTAATCTATGAACACGACTACTCATATCTAACAGAATGCTCTAAAATGTAAATGTAAGGGACAGTTTACCCAAAAATCTAAATTCACTGACCTAAATATTATGGAGTCAATGGCTACCGTCAACTGTTTGGTTCCAAATTCTTTAAAATATATTTGTTTGTGTATATATAAAAAAAAAAAAAAAAAAAAACAAAAAAAAAAAAAAACATGCAGGTTTGGAACAACGTGATGGTGAGTAAATAATGGTGGATTCGACGTTTTTAAGTGAACAATCCCTTTAAGAACTAAATGAAAGCGGCAGAAACCTCGACTTTATTACAGGACACTGTGCTGAATGTGGAAACTCACCCGGAGTCTCCAAGGATGATCACCTTCAGAAGAACTTTCTTCCTTGAGGTCATAGTGTCACCGCTGCGGAGGAGAAAGCACAGAGTAGGAAGATTTCAATCATAATTTCAATAGCACAAATCATATGAATAAAAAGGAAGTGAAAACCAAAACTGGTTGTACTCAAACAGGCGTATATTCAGGACAGGAGCCTTGTAGTATGTAGTAAGCTAACTGCTATAGCTACAACCACAATCACTCTTTTGATTGTGTTTTCCCACTCCAAGTGTGCTAGAAAGACCTTTTTTGTTTCAATAACAGAACCCATGATTCTGCTTGCACTCTCAAATTGGTCATGTGCACTCTTACTACCAAAGTCACGAGAAACGCACTCTCACAGACTACATGTACTGTTGCCTGCCTACCGTTAAACACACAGACTTCCCTTTTTAAGAGCAGGGCTTGAACGTGCTGTTTACTAAATGCTCCTCCATCTTTCAATCAATACTGATCCATCTGCTGAGGTACTGCCGTTTATCCAGACAATAAAAGTGAGGGCATGGATCATTGCTAAACACTTTAGGAAGTACATCACCATGACCAAAAAACTAGCTGCCATTAGCAGAGGGTCTTAGGTCACATGGTACATTGTTGTAGAAATACACAACATTTGAATGGCAGAGCATAGAGCGATCATAAATTATGGTGGCAACTTTATTTACATACTTATTTACAGTATTTTCCGGACTATAAGTCACACTTTTTTTCATAGTATGGCTGGTCCTGCGACTTATACTCAGGTGCGACTTATCAAAATCAATTTGACATGAACCCGAGAGAAATTAACCAAGAGAAAACATTACCATCTCCAGCCGCGAGAGGGCGCTCTATGCTGCTCAGTGCCTCTCGCGGCTGTAGACGGTAATGTTTTCTCTTGTTTCTTGCTTCTAAATAAATGCGACTTATAGTCCAGTGCAATTTATATATGCATTTTTCCTCGTCGTGACGTATTTTTGGACTGATGCGACTTATACTTAGGTGCAACTTATAGTCTGAAAAATACGGTAATTAAAGTCATCGATTTCCTTGTTATGGGTGATAACTACTAAATGGAAAATATTAAAAATCAATACTATTTTGTCTTAACAAATTAAATACTAAAGGCTAAAAATCACTTATTAATAAATAATTATTAAATGCTACAACTGAATCTATGCATCACAATATTGTAATGTACAGTACGAAAAATGGATATTCGTTTTCAGATTATATTTTAATGATTAAATTCTAACCATTAAAAAAAAAAAAAACACTTAGTGTTTGATGATGGCAGTGTAATCAAAATTAAAAACTAAATTACCAATGGTAGCTGATATTAATACATAAAAAAAAAAAAGACTATCACTACTAAAATATATAATTATATTCAACAAGGGTTGGGTGAATTGAGATATATTACAAAATGGTATGACATCAGTTGAAACCATGGCACAGTTTGATAAGGTTGGATGTTTCTTTTCAGCCTTTATCTCAAAAATGTTCATCTTATCGGCTTATATTGTTTATTTGACTTTCTTGATCTAAATCAGTCTCCAGACTTATACAAAAGCAAACAATAGTTTCAAACTGGCGACAGAACACGGATGCAAACATTCAGATGGAAAGAATACCTCAGCTTATGAGTAAACAGTAAGATATTATGTGCAGACAATGTAAACCTGCCTATCTAACTGCAATATCGGGAGTCTTACTGAGGGGATATAGTGTGCGGTTTCAGAAATCAGCTTTAACATTCAGCTCTTTCTAAACCACTGACATGGTATGATCATAGATTCAAGTGGGTTATAATCAGGCAATTTGAAACTTAGAGACTTATTAGTACCCTTTAACTGCTTGTTTTCATATTGTGTAACAGCTGAGCTGAAATCAGGCAGATAAAATCAAATGTGGAGTGGATTATGTAATTAGTCCTTCATTTTGCAGTGACAACAGCATCCAGCTGCAGGGTTGGGCTGTCTTGGGCATGTCCGCAAATGTCTATTAGGATAGATTTTGAAAACTCAGAACATGTTTTTAGAATGTCATTATAAATCAAGGCTTTCCATGTCATGTCAGTTGAACAATCAGTAAGTTGTTAAACAACAGAACAATGCACTGAACACACTGTACTTATATTTCTAACAGCCTCATTTTCATTACTGTCAAAATTTGAATATAAACATACAGATCAAAAGCCAACAGATATTACTTATTACTCGTCTGATCCGACATTAACAATAAATGTGCCGTAGTAGCAAATACTAAAAAGTTAAGGTGAAAACCCCTCATCACGGTCGAGAAGAATCCACAAGTAGCCTGAAGAGCTCCTCCACACAAACATCATAACTTAAAGTCACCTACATGGAACACTTGCTGTCTCTTAAAAGACATTGTGGTATGTCACATCGTAAATCTGTAATACTACACAACCATTAAGAAGAAAAGCAATCGCCAATAAACTAAAGAAAGATATGAAAACACTTGAAAATAACCAAGATATTGAAAAATTGCTCATGTCTTTTCTCTGATCGTTTAATGTTTTCAACTCTAGGGTTGAAATGAAGTAATCTCACATGAAGCTTGGCCAGCCCATATAACACATAAAATCACTTAAAGTATTTAAGCTTCTTTAGGGTTCATCTTCATGACAGTAAAACATAACCAGCCTACCAAGTCTACCAGCACCTAGACTGCCTTTCTGAGCATCAAAGGCATGTGCACCATTCTAATTAACAACCTACTGTTTTTAGAAACATTCAATGTGACAAAAATGTATTATGCAAGATGAAATGTTTTAAATCACAACTTTTCACACATGCAAAATCTGAGTGGGAAAATCTTCCGGCCTCATTTGAAATTCCTGGATTCCTATAGAAAATTTTAAAGTTGTTATAGTAAACATGGCCGGAGCTTTATATTGTACTGTAAATACATTCTTAGCCATTCTATTGTACATCCGTCAGGTCAGCATGACCCTATTATTCCTATGATGTATTAACAACAACTGCAAAACTGAATTAACCAAAAAACGACTTTAGAGCATTTATAGTGTGGTGTGGTTACATTTAGCATTGTTTGGCTATTATTCCCTGGTGATATCCAGTCATTTGAATAAGAATGCATGCAACTATGATTGCAAACTGTGTGCAAATTTGCCATAATGACCAACTGAAGCTTCTTGGTTTGAAAGTGACTTCTGTTTAAGCTGTGCTTCATAAGGCACTGGTGTACTACGTTATATTCATGGAGAAAATGTGTGCACAGATTAGATACTAGTTTGTACTGCATATAAATAGTATGAGGAGTATACTATTCTGAACTGTCTAGATAGGCAGCTCGGTAGATTTGTGAGACACAGCCCACGACTGGCAACAGTTTTACGACTCCATATTTAATCTGGAACCCATGACACTCGATAAAGTCGGATCACATGGTAGAGCACTTTCCTTTAGCATGCACGAGAACAACAGAATGCTATCCATTTTAACAAATAATCAAGTCTTGTTTCTTATATACTGACGCTGAACGCGTCTGGTTTTAGTTTAATGAGGCCTTAGCCTAATAGTAGCTGGTTCTTTATTTAAAATGGCTAGTTTCGCAATACTCAACAGCTGTTTCAGTGTGTGGTAAACATAAGCAGAAAGTGAATGTATTTGATGCTTTTGCTGGTTGTGCAATCACCCGATTTCATATGCAAGACAGCGCTGTAAAGTCCACATCTGATCGATTGTTATTATGTTAGTGAAACTGAATAAAATGTCTCCTTAAGTATATTAGCTAAAGACAACGATCTGAGAAGTGAGGCGTTTTAAATAAACTGTAACTGTAAAAGGACACAATCCAACGCGACTGTCAGGAGAACTGGAAACAGCAGATTAATTCAGGGCCTGAAAACCGACAGATCAACATCACAGCGTGTGAAAATGACTGATTTTAACCAGAAAGAAAGCTCATACACAGAGAGAAATCATGATTGAATCACCTCCGTGTCCTATAACTGCATACAAAATGAGCTCGTTTGCTAACGTCAGTTAGCTTTCATGTTAATCACACCATCTTTTTATAACGAATCCACGAGCAGTCTCTGAATTGAACATGTGCAAGCATACATATTGATTTTTATAACTCACCTGGTTTATAAAGCAGGAGATATAGCGAGTATCAGTCTGTATTAGTGCTGTGGTGTAGCCTTTGAGCTAAACTGCTACCGTGCCCTTACACACAAGCCTGATGTTTATGAAGAAAACAAACAATAACTTCAGCTCCTGTGACTGACGAAGCACTGTATCATTTAGGCTAGTGTATGAGTGAACTAATGCGGAATCGGAGATACCGATACGGATGCTGTAGCCGTTATTGCCCCCCTGTTTAATGACGGGTCTTTTTTCTTATTCTGTTTCGGGATCTGCTTTAACTTCCTCCAAAACAACCCTGTGATAGCAAAGGATGTCATCACGCAGGTGACGTCATCGCGCAGAAGACGCCCCAAAAGCAATTTCATTTGTTTCCCAGTCTGTTTTTATTTATTTATTTATTTATTTATTTATTTATTTATTTGTCTAGACATATACTTTTTCAATGACCTTAAAATATTGACTACAAAAATATGGAAGCCAATTTCCACCACATAACAATAATAATAATAATAATAATAATAATAATAATAATTATTATTATTATAATAATTATAATAATACAATTATGCTTTGGTAAATCACAAATATGACGTAAAAACATAATTATTACATACAATTATTACATTTTTTTTTTTCAGTCACAACTGCTTTTTATGTCATACTTATAACGTATGCCATTTGTTGCTAAAATGGGCTTCTTTAATAAAATGAAATTATTTTTAAATTAATAAAAATCACTGTTTGGCCCCCCAAAAATAATAATAATAATAATTAATTTTAAATTTATAAAATTTAAAGTAGGCAACATGCAAAATGTGAAAATTTGCCCTACCAGATATTATGTAGATATAATGTTAATATGTGTATTTATTTATTTCATATTTATTATGTGTAGCCCTATCCCCATTCAATGTACACAAATAAGCTAAAATATTTTGAATATGTTAGTTTATTTAATAAAATATTAAATGTAATATAAATATTACTTATTTAATACTTATGTAATATGACTTATTAATATTACTTATTTAATAAAATATTTTAAATATTTTACATTTTAAATGTAATTTTAATTTAATTAAATTTTTTAATTACATTTTGGTAAAATGTTTTTGTTTAGTGTAAAAATATATACTGTGAATTGAATACTACTACTACTATTACTACTACTACTACTAATAATAATTACGAATTGAAACACAAAATGCAAATAGTTAAAACCTATTGTACTATATAAAACCTTTGATTGTTTAATGTTATATATTTTCTTCCCCCTGCTGGACCTATTATGACGCCATACTAGATTTTATTTTGAGCATGTAAAACTAAATCCAATCAAATCAAATCATTTTAAATAAAACATAATCCAATTCCTAGAACAGTGAGATAAAATTTTCTAAAAGCAACCAAAATTAGCCTTTAAATGAATAAATGATGCAAGATAAGAAAATGTTTCATTTAGAAAATAGTTTAAAAACAAAATCAAACACCTAACGTCCCTCTGCTGCTGATGTCATAACGTGACGTCAGCGGAAGCACACGCCTCAAACATGGCGGCGCCCGTGAGGAGCGTGCGATAGTTGTTGCATAGAGTGTCAAAGATCACTCACCTGCTTAATGCCGCAGTCCTCACGTACAGTATGGACAGACGAGAGTTCACAGCCTCCCTTGTGGTAATACGCATTTTATGTCTATTGCACGTGCTAAAAACAGAAGCGTAGGCATCTTTCCTCATGACATTACTCTGCTCTTGAAATAAATAGAGTGAAATGTAATAGAGTAACAATGCCTTCATGCTTATGTGTTTATTAATGTTCACTTTATCTGAAGGCTTTCTTGTTTCACTCATCTCAGACTGGTCCCAGAGTGATTCTGATAATTAAAGTAATAAAGAAACTGAACGTCATTATAAAAAATATTAAAAACGGTCTGCTTTAATCAGTTAACAAACCACACACGCATCTAGCTTATTAATAATTGTATTATTATTTAATTACATTTATTTTTATTTACTTTGTTTGTTTTTGTTACCAAACCTGCTTTAGTTTATATATATATATATATATATATATATATATATACAGAGAGAGAGACTGTTCTTTTCTCTTGTTTGCACATGAATATGTACAGTATTGCATATTGGTAGTCAGAAATGCTCTGAAATGAAAATGAAATGCTCTGAGTGAAAAATGGGGTTAATCATAATGAATAATGAATTAGATAATAATTGGTTTTCTGTATCTCCACTTTAGGTAACCGTATTAAGCAGAACAACAAACATGACTATTTGTCATTTGTGTTAATTGTGGAATTATGTACTAAAATGATATATGATATATAGTGCAGTGTCAGTGATTAATTGCATTGGACCAGAATTTTTAAAGGACCTTATTGTACTGTAACTATATATATATATATATATATATATATATATATATATATATATATATATATATATATATATATATATGATGTATTAAAACAGTATCATTGCTCTCTGGCCCTAAGGCAGGCGGCTGTGCGGGAATGTGTGTAGATCTCACTCTCTTCCCTCTGGACACCATAAAGACTAGGTTACAGAGCCAGCAGGGCTTTTACAAGGCAGGAGGGTTTCGAGGGATCTATGCAGGGGTCCCGTCAGCGGCTATAGGCTCCTTTCCCAATGGTAAGTTTAGACACCTTATTAATAAACATGAATAATGGCTGAATACACCCACAAATTAAATACATCACACATTTATTAGAAAATGGATGCAGTTTAAGTAGTTTGCCTCCAAAACCAAGTGTTTCTTCTTGATTCCAGCTGCAGTATTTTTCGTCACCTATGAAAGCACAAAGTCGTTCTTTACCGGCTACAGTGCTACAAACTTGGTCCCCATCACTCACATGCTGGCCGCTTCACTTGGAGAAATCGTAGGTTTCCTGTTATTCTTCTACTTCTGTGTTGTCCTTGTATTTATCATAATTTATTTACCAAATGATAAGTATGTCTGTTTCAGAGACAAATATGGAGAAAGCGTAGAATGGTGCTTTAGTTGGGTATTTTTTGCTCTGGGTTGGAGACCCTGTATGTTCCCTCCAGCTGGCCAAACAGGAACTGTTTGTTGTCTATTGATAGCTGATTTTATAGGGAGGAGTCTTGCATTTTTTTCAAGGGAGATTTAGGTTTTGGAGCTGTAAGAAACACCTTCATTTCCTCTGTCAGTGAAACAATATGCACAAAGCAGTGCAGTCCAGCTCACATCATAAAAACAATCCAACACAGTAGCAAAAACTTTGCAGTTTAATTTGTCCTTGGTGGATACTCCACCTTAAAAATGTAGTGCAATTTAATACAAGTTTGAAACCATTTATTGATGTAAAGACATTTATTTGTTGTGTCTCATGGCAGCCCACTTCTCTCCCTCTATTTGTTAGATCCATTTTGCTTTATTCTTTCAAGTCAGTAGTGTTTAAAACTGGTCTCATCGCTCAAAAAAACATGAGACTAACACACAGGTGCATCTCAGTAAATAAGAATGTTGTGGAAAAGTTCATTTATTTCATTTATTCAACTCGAATTGTGAATCTTGTGTATTAAATCAGTTCAGTGCAAACAGACTGAAGTAGTTTAAGTCTTTGGTCCTTTTAAATGTGATGATTTTGGCTCACATCTCAACAAATTAGAATATGGTGACATGACATCAGCTAATCAACACAAAACACCTGCAATGGTTTCCCGAGCCTTAAAAATGGTCTCTCAGTTTGGTTCAGTAGGCTACACAATCATGGGGAAGACTGCTGATCTGATGTTGTCCAGAAGATAATCATTGACACCCTTCATAAGGAGGGTAAGCCACAAACATTCATTGCCAAAGAAGCTGGCTGTTCACAGAGTGCTGTATCCAAGCATGTTAACAGAAAGTTGAGTGGAAGGAAAAAGTGTGGAAGAAAAAGATACACAACCAACCGAGAGAACCGCAGCCTTCTGCAGATTGTCAAGCAAAATCTATTCAAGAATTTGAGTGAACTTCACAAGGAATGGACTGAGGCTGGGGTCAATGCATACAGACATGTCAAGGAATTTGGCTACAGATGTCATATTCCTCTTGTTTAGCCAATCCTGAATCACAGACAATGTCAGAGGCATCTTACCTGGGCTAAGGAGAAGAAGAACTGGACTGTTGCCCAGTGGTCTAAAGTCCTCTTCTAAATGAGAGCAAGTTTTGTATTTCATTTGAAGCCAAGGTCCTAGAGTCTGGAGGAAGGGTGGAAAAACTTATAGCCCAAGGTGTTTAGTTTCCACAGTCTGTGATGATTTGTGGTACAATGTCATCTTCTGGTGTTGGTCCATTGTTTTTTTGAAAACCAAAGTCACTGCACCCGTTTACCAAGAAATTTTGGAGCACCTCATGCTTCCTTCTGCTGACCAGCTTTTTGAAGATGCTGATTACATTTTTCAGCAGGATTTGGCACCTGCCCACACTGCCAAAAGCACCAAAAGTTGGTTAAATGACCATGGTAATAAAAGACCAAAAACTGTAGATGAGCTGAAGGCCACTGCCAAAGAAACCTGGGCTTCCATACGACCTCAGCAGTGCCACAAACTGATCACCTCCATGCCACGTCTACCAAGTATTGCGTACATGTACAGTAAATGAACATGCTTTCCAGAAGACCAACAATTCACTAAAAATTTATTTTTTATTTGTTATAAAATATTCTTATTTGTTGGGATGTTGTTGTGAGTTGGTGGGTTTTTGTTAAATGTGAGTGTAATAATAAAACTTCCTAATCATCGGGAAGAAGGAGGCGGGAACCGGCGGACATTCAAATCAAACTTTAATTACAAAATAAACACAAAACAGCGCACCAGCCCCTCTCGGACGACTGATGCGCACAAATAAAAACCTAGACACAACATAAAGCCCAGGCCTGGTCCTCTCCCGTCCTTCACCGTCGTCACTCCAGTTTTATATCCTTCCATCTCCTCCGTGGGACTCGAGACCGGTGAGTGTCGCAGGTGTCGCTCATCTCCAATCACTCCACCGGCCTGGCTCCTCGTTCCCACGGCCCTCAGTCACTCGTCAGCCACTCGTCACAGTGAGCCAAAATCATCACAATTAAAGGAACCAAAGACTTAGACTACTTCAGTCTGCGACGCGTGCATTGAATTTAATTAATACACGAGTTTCACAATTTAAGTTGAATTACTGAAATAAATGAACTTTTCCACAAAATTCTAATTGATTGAGATATACCTGTAAGAGGGTTATTTATTTATTTAAAACAAGTGAGAGTGCACAACGACTGGCATGAAATGTAAGTGTGCACTACCATTGGTATGTCTTTTTTTTTTTTTTTTTTTTTTTTTTTTTTAAAAGATCATGTGACACAAAAAAACTTTCAGCAATTTTGTTTTTGATCAATAAATAAATAAATAAAAACCTTACCAGCCTGTAATTCTTATCCTCTAGTGTGTCGTATTCGTTAGCTTGGTCAGTGTCTTTGTGGGTTTTGGTTTATTTGATGTTGTAGACTATAAAGACCTTTTGATATAATTGAAATAATTAGTTTGAAGTGTTATGGTAATATAATTTGGTCGACAGACCTGGAAGTACTTTATAGCTCTGTGTGTACTGGAAAATAATTGCACACTTTAGAATCTTCATCAACCAATCAGAATGCATTCAACAGTCTTGTGGTATAATATTGTGTAATAACAGCAATGGTGATTTCTGTCTTTCTCAGTATCATTGTTTATGTGTGTGTGCTATAAAGAGTGCACTGGCTGATGGTGTCTATCAGAGCCAGAGTAGGCTGTTATCTAGCCATTATATCAGATTTATCTTCATTCCTATTTGCTCAACACACTCTCCGAACGCTCATTTGTCAAGCTGAAGGAGCACTTATCCTACATTTATAAACCTTGTCTCTCCTAATGGCTTTGGGGTGAAAACAGCTTGTATCATGACTAGAAGACGTGACTGGCTCCCTGCTAAGTTTGGCACAGCAAAAAATTGCATTGCCCATCAGAATACGATTGCCTATGATTTACTGCACAAATCAGGCCTGAGTGTTGTACTGTGGGATAACCTTTTCCCACCCCCTCTTCTTGTTCTCATTCGGGAGGTCTCTGAAATATGTATGGAAAAAAATAGGCAATTGAAGTGTTGGGTTAAAAATGTTATCTTTGCACATGAATTGGTATTATTGAAGGATGAGATGGGGACGTACAGATTTTGGTCAGTGCAGATAGGTTTTTGGAAGGCAGCGCTCCATAAGGACCCGAGGGGTCTCTGTTGTTGTTTTTTCAAGCATCTGTAGGATGATCTGTGGAAGATGTCCCAGATGTCTGTTGTAATTCCAGCTTCCTGAGACTGAGCTGGGAGGCGTGCATTCCAAGTTCACGGACCGTTCGGAATGTTCCAGCTTTGTCTATTGATGTCTGGACTGGAGTCACAGCCGTGAGAGTGACCTTACCATGCACAAGTTTATTTTAAGGTGTAATTTAATTTATTTAAAGGTTTATTTTATGCTTATAGAAATGTGTTTTGTTGGGATTTTGTTGGGAAGCAGCTTCAGGTTTGTGGGTAAAATTGCAAAAATGTTATGTTATAAATATATATTTTTTAACTTTTAAACTCAAAGTAGCAATCAACAATTTTTATTTCTTGTAAAACATTAAGGGCTCACCAAAGCTACATTTATTCATACAGCAAATCACTAATACTGTGAAATAGTACTTCAATTTAAATATCTGTTACCTATTTGAATATATTTAAAAGTAATATATATAATAATTAGTTACTGTTATGGCAAAGCTGAATTTTCAACAGCAATTGCTCCAGTCTTCAGTGTCACATGATCCTTCAGAAATAATTCTGATGTGCAGATTTGGTGCCCAAAAAACATTTCTTATGTTTCTTCACTTTCAATATAGAAAAACGTTCCATATAGCTTAATATTTTGAGGAAACTATATATATATATATATATATATATATATATATATATATATATATATATATATATATATATATATAATATATATACACATTTCAGATTGCAAAGTTCAAAAGAACAGCATAAAACATAAATAAATGGAATGGAATAAATAAATTAATAATCCTGACCTTAAACTTTTGATTCATAGCATAACACTTCTTTAAATACTTAATTTAAAATGTATATAATTTAAATCATTATAAAAATATTCAAATTAATAATTAATGTTTTACAGTATACATTCTAAAGTACATTTATTTTCTTTTTGACCTCCTTTATAATAAATGTACATCTACTCTTACTTACACTTTTGAAGCACATAAGGTATGATATAACATAACCAGCATGGCTATAAATAGCATGTAGATCTTCTGTTTTCATTCAGCAGCATTTAATGGTATAATCGTGCATAGATAAGTAATGTACCTATTATGTATTATAATGTCATATACATTTTACTAAAATATATGACTTTACAATGTATAATATTATATCACAATTGCTTTACATTCACGTATAGAAACAATTGATTATATGGTGTTATGTATTATGAATTCATTATGGATATTTATAGTGATTTTTATTCAGCTTAGAATAATATGGGATGAAATTAGACTCAAAACGATTAATAGATGCACACAAAAATATCAATGTACTACATCAATTTTATATATGTATCTTATGAACCACAAAAAAATGCCTTTTAATTTGATTCGGGATTACATGAGTGTGCAGCGATTTGTACAAATGCAGACATGTTTGCAAATAAAAATGTTCTGTTCTATAACATAAATTGCTCATGCAAAAAGGAATCCATGCATATGTGGATCGGGTGACACGCGTGCATTCTAGTTCGAGTCGATCTTGTTCGGTTCATTTGGGTTTTGAGACTTCATTTTCATAGTTTTCAGCATTTCACGTCCCCCCCACACACAACTATACTAACGAACAAAGCCTAGTGCAATTCATTAATGTGTACACGATTAGAAAAATTACCGAATGTGCGTCACTACACTGAAACAAATGCTTTTCAACCGGTGTCTGCAGAGTTAAGAATTACATTAATGTGCAGCATTTTTGTTCAAATAGACACATATACAAATGTTATAGTTTGTATTAAATTATCATAATTTGTGCATGTAGGGATTAAAATGTGCATTTGTGGATCAGGCGACACGTGTGCATTCATCCGCGTCTCTTCTGAGTCGATTCTATTTGATTAATTTGGATTTTGAGACTTTCGTTCCACCCTTTAAGCCCCATGCGCACACACACACACACACACACACACACACACACACACACAGTAGTGATGTGTCGTTCTTGAACGATTCGTTCATTTTGAACGAATCTTTAATGTGACTCGGGAAGAACGAGTCGTCTCGGGGAGTGATTCGTTCAGTCGCGCATGCGCATTATTCTATGGGTTCTGTTCTAGTAGTAGTAATTCACCTGTCATTCAATGCAGTCTTGAGCCGGAAAGAGAATTGATTAGTTCATAGTTCGAGTCTATCGGGTTTTTGACTCGTTCCTCAATCACGTGACAGCCCAATACGTTAAACCCAATGCAGCATGAGCCGGAAAGAGAATTGATTAGTTCATCTCATGAGTCTTCGGGTCGAGTCATTCCTTAATCACGTGAGAGACCGATACGCTAAAACCATAGACACTGACAGTAAAAGAATGCAGATAATTGAATAGTTCATCTTTCGGTTCTTCGGGTTTTTCGTTATTTTGTACTGTGTGACAACATTGGCTAGAGTAATTAGTTCATTTACAACTTTCCTTACAAAATGGGTGCGTAGTACTTATTTATTATTAGTATTATTTACTCTTACAGTAACGTGATGCATTTCTGTTTTCAAATTGTTGTTTTTAATTTCTGTCATGGTGGTACTTTTCCATAACACTGAATGTGGAAATAAAGAGTTGGTTATGCTTAAAATGTTGATCTTTTTTTCTGTCTGTTTGTTTGTTTTTGTTTAGTTGTGCAGTTATTAAATCAGATTGTCTGTGTAAACCATACTTTTGTAACATATGACACTTTATAAACATTAAAAACACTGTACATACTTTTGAATAGTTGTTTATTGTTTATTACAGAAAAGCTTTGTAACAAAGAGGACAACTATTCCAAAATAAATTAAAATAATAAAAATGTAAATAATTAAAAATGAAATTAAAATTAAAAGATAATAAAGCCACAGGGTCTAATAACCTTAACAAATGAACTTTGAAAGTACAATACAAAAAAAAGAAAAACTAAATATTGCACAACAAGCTATTCCCAAAATAATTTTAAACCATTTGAATAAAAAATAAATGAAAATTAAGAGATACTAAAGCTATGGAGCCTTATAACAATAACAAATTACCTTTTAAAATCACAACAACAAAAATATTGCACAACAAGCTAGTCTTTTTCTAAATAAATAAAAATAAATAAGCTTTAAAATAAATAACACACTGTGGCTATATTTTTAGGACTTGCTTTAAGGCATGTTTGCATTATAAAAATAAAAAAAAGCAAGCTCCCTGACCTTGGATGGGCTGAGTCTGTGAGTTCTTCTGTCTGAGATAATCTGCCCAGTTTTAGAAAAAAAAAATTCAGATGGCACGGATGTGGCCACAATGCAAAGTCTTGTCTTTGTGACTTCAGAAAGGCTTGTGTATACTGGTGAACATCTCCTCCACCAGGCCAGAGGGTCTGATGTGCGGGGTAAGAGTGGCTCTCCAAGGTTGGCCATCATAGCATCTGAGGTCTTAGAAGAGGTAGCAGAAGGCCTCAAGCTTGCTACCCTCTCGTCAAAGTCTTCCCAAAACATGGCCCCTGCACTGGCAGTTAACCAGGATCTGAAACTCCTCACTCTGAGCTGGGTTAAAACTGTTAAAGCTGAAGTTATCATAACCTTAATGTCTTTAACATTTGTCTTTAACATTAATAATTCAAATTCAAAATGTTATTTGCTTTTAATGTATGTCATTATGTCCTTTTTTTAGCAATCTTCTTATACATATATTACACCAATATGTCAAGTCTGCCTAGGAAAAGCAATTATTATACCAGCAAACTCAAAATTGGACTAAAAATGAACGAACTAGTCTATAAATACTTTTTATTGTAAGCTTGGATTATTATATTATTATATAGCCTAGTGTTTATTTACCGATAGACAGTCAAGAAGACAAATTAATCAAAATTTTATTTATAACAGGGTTTTATTTATTTATAAAATAATAACAAACCACAGATCCTCAACAAACAGTAACAAAAACACAGTGACAGAAATGTCAGAAATAGCGTATGGGGCTGTCACGTGATTAAGGAACGAGTCAAACTCGACCCGAAAGACTCATGAGAAGAACTAATCAATTCTCTTTCCGGCTCAAGACCGCGTTAGTTTCGCGTATGGGACTGTCACGTGATTAAGGAACGAGTCAAACTCGACCCGAAAGACTCATGAGATGAACTAATCAATTCTCTTTCCGGCTCAAGACCGCGTTAGTTTCGCGTATGGGACTGTCACGTGATTAAGGAACGAGTCAAACTCGACCCGAAAGACTCATGAGAAGAACTAATCAATTCTCTTTCCGGCTCAAGACCGCGTTAGTTTCGCGTATGGGACTGTCACGTGATTAAGGAACGAGTCAAACTCGACCCGAAAGACTCATGAGAAGAACTAATCAATTCTCTTTCCGGCTCAAGACCGCGTTAGTTTCGCGTATGGGGCTGTCACGTGATTAAGGAATGACTTAAACCCGAAGACTTCTTGTCAGATAAGAGGTGAGATGAGCTAATCACAGACTGAAGACCCAGGTAAAGAATGAGTATTTTTTTCTTTATCTCATAGCATTTTATTTTTGTATTGTTTGTAATGTGATCAACGTTTGCGTAAGTACTAGATGTGTTGGGGAGGTAGCACTTAATATTTTAATAACATTTTGCTAAAATGAACGAAATGAACGAAATGACTCGAAAAAAGATTCGTTCATTTTGCTGAACGAGACTCAAAAGTCCGAGTCGGTAAAATGATCCGAACTTCCCATCACTAACACACAGCTCACGATCCACGCGCAACTGAGCCAAAGAAAAACAGCGACCACTAGATGGCACTACAGTCCCACTCACGTGCGCATTCCATTGTGTACAGTTTTATGAACGTTACATTGTGTTTTCTTTGTAGAATAAGTGAATAGTAAATAATAGTAAGGAAACTAAATAGGTTTTATTCTGTTGAGGCAAATCTAAACAGCTGAATTTACTTTATCAGTGTCTCTCGCCTTGGGCACCAAATAACCTAGAGCCGGCCCTGATCCTTAAACAAAACTCTGTCAAGGCTTTGACTTCCATTGTTTTTTCAGCCTCAGCCTAGTTTTCCTCCTCACTGCTCTCTGTAAATTACCCAGAAATACACATAGTGCCGGTAATTGATCTGATATCATCTCTCGCCAGTCCTCCATCAACTCCCCTGCGAAGTGAGACAAAATTGCTGCGGCGCGCGCTCACGCACACCAATTTAATTACTGCAAGAATTACTTGTCATATCCACTTCCCTCTCTATTTAGTGCTGTAAATTTGATCCTTTTGAGAATTACACGAGGAGACGGGATGTTTAGTGTTTCATAAATGTTAACCCAGCAAAAGAGAATGTAATGAGTTTAGTAAAATGGGCCCCTCTCAGTTTTGTGTAACACACCGATGGTCGGTAGTTCCCACGTTTCACCACTGGTTGGTAGTCTTGCTACATGGTTTTGGCTTAAAAATGAAAACTTTTCTCAGTGGAAATAACAATTACAGATTCCCTCTGCTGGATCTTCCACATTTGTGTCGCGCCGTTCTGCAAAATCCTGCTTGCTTTTTTGTAAGCCAAGTGGCCATTATTTCAGCAACAGCAGTGTGCAAGAAGATGCCCTGCCACCTGCCAGAGTCACACAGAGGGCAAACTAGCGTAGCTTATCACACACGCCGCCTGTAGGCTGTCAGCTGGGCTCACATCAGACCCGACCTCTCTCTCTCTCGCTCTGTCATTCAGAAGAGATTACTTCTAGCACCACAGATCCTGTGTGAGCCTGGGGGTCTGGTGGGGGGCCGGTAAACTCCCTGTGGTTGCGGAGATTGCTTTCCATCCTCGGTTCACCCCGGTATTTCCGACCCCAGCGCGGAGTCAGAAGTAATGCACCACAAGTGTAGTTTTAGAAGGGGATGTGGCTGTGGAGAATGAGCTTGAATAACGCCACACTTCAGCTATCGACAAAACATGAGAATGCGTCTGCATATCAGCTGTTGTTCGTGTGTGTGTGTGTGTGTGTGTGTGTATGTGTGTGTTTGCATGTGAGAATGAGTGTTTCTGTGACTTATTGTATAATGGGGTTTTATTAATTCCATTTACATGAACATTAAATAAAGACCTCGTTGATGTACAATTAAATGATTTTGTGTTGTATAGTAATACAGTAGTCTCATCTACCAGACATTTTTTTTTTCTTGAGATGTTTTTTTTTTTTTTACGAAATTGCTATATTTAATACTTGTGTGTGTGTGTGTGTGTATATATATATATATATATATATATATATATATATATATATATATATATATATATATATATATATATATATATATATATATATATATATATATATATATATATATATATATATATATATATATATATAAAATATTATTATTATTATTTATTTTTTATTTATTTTGGCATTTTTTGCCTTTTGCATTTTTGGATTGATCGATCGATATTTATTTACTATGTCTATTGATTGATACTAGAAATATCCTGAATACATCGAAATACAATTTAATTATGTTCCACAGTATGTATGTACATCTGCAAATATAAGCTGTAAATGTGTTTACTTTATTTCCTATTTTTGCAGTGTACCTGAGCGTTTGTCTTTGTTTGACAGATTGATGAGTGCTCTCTTCCTCTTACACAGGTGGCCTGTCTGATCCGTGTGCCGACTGAAGTAGTAAAGCAGAGGACACAGGCCAGTCCCTCTCTCAGTACCTACCGAGTGCTGCTGAACACACTACAAGAAGAGGTATGTGTATTCAGGATCCGGATCCTTCAGCTTGACTTACAGTGATCAGTGCGCTCGAGCTGTCGCGTCACTGACAAATGCACTGGTGAACTGACTGAGAAATAAGTCTTTTTGTAAAGCAACCAGTTATGATAATGCCACATCTTTTGTCTGTGCAGAGATGACATCTCGTTTTGATTTCTCATTGCAGGGTTTCAGAGGCTTGTACAGAGGTTATGGCAGTACAGTACTTAGAGAGGTAGGCTGGCTGGCTTTCCTCTAAACACATCAAGTACTGCTCCTCTGTTATTTCATATGCAAATGCTTTGATTTGAGTTCCTCTGACATTCAGGGGTGAGAGCAACATTACACATGTGCAGAACGAATGGAACATGATTGAGTAAATGATGAAAGAATTGTCGTTTTTGGGTTCCTTTAAAGGGGGGGTGAAATGCTCGTTTTCACTCAATCTCCTGTTAATCTTGAGTACCTATAGAGTAGTACTGCATCCTTCATAACTCCAAAAAGTCTTTAGTTTTATTATATTCATAAGAGAAAGATAGTCTGTACCGATTTTTCCCGGAAAAACACGATCGACTGGAGGCGTGACGTGTGGGCGGAGCTAAAGAATCACGAGCGCGAGTAGGCTTTTGTGTTGAGAGCGTTTGGAAGCTGTGACACCGTGAGGACGCACTAACAAGGAGGCAGAGACATTTGAAGCAGTTTTACTCACCGCCTGCGGTTCCAACACACGATCGTGACCCTTTTTCGTTGGGATTGCATCATCCTTAAGAAATAAACGATACGCAAATCCGTCGTCAAACTGGGCCTTGTGAACAAGCATCTTCGAAATGCAGGGAACAAACACAAACACTTTCACAACTCCGTTGATGCTCTGTAAAAATAAACTCCATCCACTGGTCCCTTAATGCTGTTTCTCTTTTGGTAATCTGTGCAGGGTTGTCTTGCCCTGGCAACCAAAAACACACTTCTTTTGTGACATTTCGCGACGCTCTCGCTCTGATCACTGAATGCCTGTGCTCTCAGTGCTCTTCTATACAGGAGCGCGTGCTCTTCCGGCAGACGTGCCCTTAAGACCCATATAAGGAAATTCCGCTCCATCTAACGTCACACAGAGCCATACTCAAAAAAAACTTTCTGAAACTTGTGACAAACTGGAAGGAGTATTGGAACAAAAATACTCCCTCAAACGTACAACTTAATTTTTGAAACTTTGTCCATGTTTAGCATGGGAATCCAAGTCTTTAACAGTGTAAAAAACTCAGTATGCATGAAATAGCATTTCACCCCCCCCCTTTAAGCAATTCTGAATTTCAATTTGCTCAATCAAGCGTCTTTTTTACAACTCATCTTGCTAATTAAACTAATTAGCATTCGAACAAGCAGCCAGCAGAACAACCACAAGGTGAAACACACCATAGCCATAAAAAGAAGGTGGATCTCTCATTCTCACATGCATCTGCTTCCTCGCACAGCTGCATCTCTTGATAATGCTTATTGAGTTATAGGCAAAGCTCATCATTTTTCATTTGTTTTCGGACTGTATTTTCTCCTTCTTCATGTCATGTTCTGACTGGAGATGAAGATAAAGGGAGTGAAATATTCAAAATCAAAGAATTTGTTGTCTGCATGAAGGTGACGCCCATTTTTTGGTGAGCTGCTGTCGTCTCTCACTGCGGGGCGATCCTGTGCTTATTTTCCGCCTCACTTAACACACGTTATTCACACAAACTCCATCTGAACATAAAGAACACCAAGCCTGATTTCTGATTTCTCCAAGGGCTTCTGAATAAATGAATACATTTTGGATGTGAGCGGGTGGCTCAGGCTGAATACTAAGGGGCAGATAAAATAGAGGTGCCGAGAGGTGCCCCGCTTCTTCCTTGGGATTGGCTTTGACGTCTGTCAGGAAGCTAATTCATTTTCTCGGCCCGCTATCTTACCCAGTACCGCAAGCCTGTCAGGGTAAGTTTGTTTACCCTGGATGCCGAGTCCTCCTCACTCAAGGATTTAATTGGAGTCTTCTCCATTAAGCAGATTCATTAAAGAAATCCGGACAAGAGGTTGTGATGAAATATATGCACTAGGTGATCACGAGAGGAGAGATAGAATGGCAAGCAGAAAAATGACAAACAAAAAGGCTGGTGTGAAAAGGAGGATACATGATGTTAATATAAAAGAATAGTTAAGGGTAAAAAGCATTATTTACCAGCAGTGTTTGCTCTTATGCTCACCAAGACTGCATTCATTTGATCAAAAATTGAGTAAAAATAGCAATATTGTGAAATATTATTATTTATTACATATTTTAAAATGCATTTTTTTTTCTCCTGTGATGGCAAAGCTGAATTTTTAGTAGCCATTACTCCAGTCTTCAGTGTCACGTGTCACATGATCTTTCAGAAATCATTCTGAGATGCTGATTTGGTGCTAAAGAAATGTTTCTTATTTTTATCAATGTTGAAAACGGTTCTGCTGCTTAATATTTTTAGTGAAACAGTGTTGTTAAACAACATTTGTATATTTATATTTAATATATATATATATATATATATATATATATATATATATATATATATATATATATTTAACAAGATGAAAGTGTTTACTCTCACTTTTTTTTTCATTTGCTGTTTTTCTTAAGATTTCTGTTTTCAGTGGACTGTGGGTATTTAAGTAATTTTTCACTTAATATCTGAACTATTGTTGCTCCCTTAAGTTTAATGTTCTGTTTGAATTAATCAGTTTTGTGTGCAACTCTTTTTAAATGTCTTCTGCATTATATTTTACAAATCAAACCGATTACTGAGTTTTGCCCCAGTGATCCGGATACAACGGTTAACAGGAGGTGATTTTCAGTGTAACATTTCTTCAGTTTGTCTCTATTCCTCATACAAATCTACCAAGGGTTCTGTCTTACAGGGTGTGTCCTGGTTTTGGCCACTAGAGGACATAACAGGATTAGGACAAATCTGACAAGCATCTGCATGGAAGCTGAAAAGATCACAGCACTAACATTATGTCGAACATAACATGCCATTTTTAATCAAATTTATAAAGGTTGAATGGAAGATAAAACTCTTTCCTCTTGACATTTGTGCTGCAGTGAAACCATAGTATTAAAAACGAATAATAACTGATTTTGTAAGAAATGTTTCCGTCATGTTGACCGAGATTTGTGATCATATCACTTTCTAATGACACTCACCCGAGAGAAACCGTGAGATTTGAGATAGACAGGAGAAGAGATTGTTGGAGATACAGCTAACAGTACTGTTGGTTTCCAGATGACAGAGCTCATATCAGCACAGATGTGAGAGCGGAGGGAAGGGAAGGGGAGGAGAGGAGACTGGCTGGAAGACCCTGTAAGAATGTAGTTATGAAACACCTACGCCTTGAGCTGCGCTCTTGTCAACTTCTGCATGATACTGATGCTGATACAGTTAGAAAATTCTAGCATCATTTATTCACTCTTATGTGGCTCTAAACCTCGTTCTTTGGCCATTCTAAAATCCGTGCTCTGTATTGCAAGAAAATTGCAACAGAAGCTTTAAGCATCAATGTATTAAATGAATTACAGTTATTTTTATTCCACTAATTTTTAACCTTTTGTTCTTTAATAAAACATTAGTTGTTGAGAATATAAAAAATGTAAAAAGGTTAACACTTTTTGATTGATTGCTATTATTATTTATTATTATTTAAATAATGTGAATAGTTGCAGAGATAAATAATGTGTAATCATCATGCAGCCGCCTGGTTGAGACGCTGTTTTGAAATTTAGTTAAATGCATTTGCTGTTCCTGAATATTGTTATGCAGTGCTAAAAGCATTTCTCATCAAAGTAATTCAGACTCCTCTCTCTTTCTTGCTCCACCCTTCGTCTGATCTCTAGTTGAACCTGAAGTCAAAGAGCCCCAGAGGTCCTGGACCTGAACGAGATCAATTTGTCAGACTTATCCGTGTGTTTATGTTGCTGTTGTCCATTGGTCACAGTGGACTGTGCAGCTAACAGGTGGAAGTGTGTATGTTTGACCTGCAGGGAAGTGTGGATTTGCTGCCCTCTTCTTCTAAAACGTGTACGGAGAGGATAAGAGGCAGGGTGTGAGCTTTTCTTTCTGCTTGTCTGGTGGATTCGTTCTACAGGCAATTTCCTTTCAGATTTCCACAGTCCTTTGTTCTCTCCGTTTAACGTCTTTCAACTGTCATTTCCAAGCAGTTACAGATTGAGAACAAGAATGTTATTTTGACCCTTTCAACAAAGTCCTCTGCAAAAGGAGCTTTAAAATATTCAGCCCTCCGAGATCCAGCATTGATATTAGAGGCTTTTGAGTATTTGGGAAGATTTGTTCCGTTTCAAATTGAAAAACAGAGGGTTAAAAAAAAAAACACTGAAGCAATTTTCTCTTTCCAATTGTACATTTTGACAATATTTAGGATTATTATATCATATTTATATTTTATTTCTTCATTCTATTACTAAACATTGGTCAAATAATAAGTTAAGCAATGGTGTCTGCAGACAGTGAGCATTTTCTGTTACTTTGGCATACTGTCAAATTCAAGTTACGAATACCATTCAAGACTATTGTTTTTGAAAGAAGTTAATTTTATTCAGCAAGGATGCATTAATTTGATTAAAAGTGCCAAAGCCTTACACTGTTACATATAAAGTTCTTTTGAACTTCCTGTTCATCAAAGCATTGTGGAAAATCACACTTTGACAAAAATACTAAGCAGCACAACTGTTTTCAACTTTGATAATTTGAGCATCAAATCCGTATATTAGAATGATTATGAAGGAGTAAATTAATCTTTGCCTCACAAAATAAATTGCACATTAAATATATATTAAAGTAGTTG
Source organism: Carassius auratus (assembly GCF_003368295.1). Taxonomy (NCBI): domain Eukaryota; kingdom Metazoa; phylum Chordata; class Actinopteri; order Cypriniformes; family Cyprinidae; genus Carassius; species Carassius auratus. The sequence continues at coordinate 9,550,546 of NC_039278.1, read as the reverse complement.
TTTCAAATGATAACAATATTTCACAATATTACTGTTTTTACTGTTCATGATTACATTTAATATGATTAAATAAATGCAGCCTGAGCTAAAGACATAAGACCCTCTATATTTAAATAGTAGTGTATCTTCTTGTTTGTTGCTGCTGTTTAATGTAGTTTTAACCTATAGACAACTCTAGCAACACTGCAGTGGGTTTATGAGGCTTGAACTTTATTTGTCAGGGCTGGATTTAATCTAACTTCAATCAGATATTTTCAGAGCTCAGCCTTTCAGTTCTTCAGCCCTGCCTCATTACTCTGTGATCTTTTTTTATTATCTTTATTTTATCTGATTAGACGACATTAAATCTGCTTGCCTTGCACATTTCACAATGATATGTGACATGAATGTGTGAGAATATTATCTATATATGCGTATAGCATTGATCCATACCAGTTTTTATATATTGTCCCTGAGGTAGTTGGCTGGCTGGCAGTGTTTCAGTTTAATTGAGTGAGTGATTTTCAGCACACGTGTGGAGGCACAGACTTCATTTCTATCCTCCACCTGAGCACATCCTGCCTCCAGCTGAAATCTGAGTTTTGAAGAATGTGGTGTGGTGTCAGGATGAAGGTGCTGTTCTCATACTTGCTGTGTGTTAAAGAGGCATGCATGTCAACTGTGACGTGGCAGACCAACTGTTGCCGAGGCTGTTGTTGAGAAAAAAAGATTCAGCTCTCTCCAAACCTCAAACTAAACTGCTAATCGGGCTCCCACTGGGACAATGATCTACACCACTCACACTGCTCAGAACTGAATTTCCGAACTGAAGAGAGAGTGTCTTTTAGAATTCAGTTCTGAAATGAAAGAAAAACAATAAAAAAAAAAAAACTTTCATCCAGAAAAAAAGTACTTTTCTTGAAACATTCGCTGATTTATTAATATTAATACACTCTTTGAAATGACACTATTAAATAGACCATTTATCATTAAATTAGATTCACTGTGTTTAAATAATTTTCATTAATTTTAATGAAATAACACACTTTTTCTCAGAATGCTCTAATTTAACAAAAATTCGTCACAATGGAGCCAATCCATATGTAATGAGTACAATTATTTAAATGATGTCTTTTTTTTAGTTTTTTTGTTCACTGAAAACAGTTGTGGACATGTAGTGCTGTTTGGCATACTTAAAATGTCTTTAATTACTCATAGTTTTGAAATGATTGAACTTATAATATATTGATGTAAATATAAAATATTGAAATATATAAAACCTAAATAATAAATGGACAAAATTTGTAAAAAGAAATAACGATGTCATTAATTGTTTTCTTTGGTAAAAGGTAAATACAGTAGTTAATGATATTTAATGCATTAACTTCTACATTAAGCATGAACAATACATTTATTGCAGTATTTATTAATCATTGTTAATGTTAGTTATTAATGTAAACGACATTCAATGTTAGTTCATGTTGGCACAGGTGCATTGACTAATATAAACAGATGCAGCTTTTGATTTTTATAATGTTGAAATTAACACTAAGAAAAAAAAATGCTTTGCATGTTTATTTTTTCTTTTTATCATTGATACGTTGTTAACTAATGTTTGCTAATTAAAGCTTTTGTAAAGTAATTGCGATAAATGTTTGGGATGGTGCTCTGTATGTTTGCTATGTTTGTTTTCTTCCTGTTTTTCCAGTTCTAACTGCAATTCAGCATCTGTTGGGACAAGATCCAAAATGGCAAGCTCCAATCTGATTGGCTGGCTTTATGCGAGTTAACATAAACAGGGTTTCTCATAAGAGCTTTTTTTTTTTTTTTGGTATACTTTGTAGCAAGTAAATTCGATATTTCTGAGCACACCATTATATTTAGTATATACACATTTGTTCTGCCTTGAGTTAAATTGTCCAGTTTTTGTTGTCAATTTATTCATGCCCTTAAGCATCATTTTGCAGAAATGTCATGTGTAAGTATGCAGCTCTTGATCAGGATGCGTGGACCAGACTTCATGTCGACAGTCAGAAATCTGGCTACATGAGACTATTTCCGGCTTAAACAAAATGAGCCGAGGAGAATTGTGTCTGATGTAGTGTGATGTTTGGGCCAAGGTGTAGAGGTTTAGCTGTGTGTGTGATGTGTAGACTCTGTGCACCTCGTCCACTCTCTCCACTCTCCGAGGGACTGCTTTTGGCGGTTCTTCTCATAAGGCTGTTGATCAGCATTAGAGGAATCCTCTTATGTGATAGTGTTGAATAAGACACTTCATTTGTCTGGGTTTTCCTGAGGAGTCAAATTGGATGCAGACGTTTATATGTGCAGAAAAGAGATGGCTCACATGCACACACTCAGATATGAACACTTGAGGTAGCAGCGTTATATACAGAGATTGATTTATAGTTCATGTTGTTGGTGTGAACTTCAGACGCCCATTCTTGTTCGTCTCCAATCTGTCATCGTTTAGATTCATTCCTCTTCCTGGGACTCCTGTCTAGCTCTGCTATGATCACTTTACCCACAATCCACATGTTAGTTTCTGATGTCGTAACAATCACAACACTAGCTCCTCTCGCCAAGCTTATTGGAATGGGATCATCAGAACGGCTTGAAATGTTGATATTTCTTTCCAGCGGCATAACGATCAACTAAATCACCTCAAAAACATAATGGTTTCGTCGAAAGATATTTAGTATACTTTAGACAGATGACATTTCAGCTGATCCTAAACAAAATCTCCACATATGCATCATTTCACAATGTATGGACACCTGTGATGCATCAATCATATTACAATGAGTATGTGATTGGATTGCATTTGAAACAGCAGCAAATGCATGAGTGAATCTTAGAAATGTGTTTTGAAATGCATAAATGCAGCTATACATTTAAATTTAAACAGACAACAGATGGAGAATGGCAAAACTAATTAAACATTATGTGGCAAATATACATTACTATATATATATATTTGTTTATATATATAGACACACACACACACACGAACACATACATAATAGTAAAGAAATTAATAAATTTGTTTAGCAAGGATATTAAATTGATCAGAAGTAACAGTAAAGACATGGACGTTGTTACAAGAGATTTCAAGTAAATGTTGTTCTTATGAACTTTGTTTGAACTTTATCAAAGAATCCTGCTATAATCTTTCACGGTTTCTAATATTTTAACCAGCACAACGGTTTTCAAAATTTGTGATAAGAACAAATGTTCCTTAAGCACTAAATCAGCATTTTAGAATGGTTTCTAAAGGATCACGTGGCACTGAAAATATTTCAAAATATTAAAATAGAAAACAGACACTTTAAATTTTAATATTTCAGTAAGTACTTAAGTATGTAAGTAAAACAAGATTTAGGGGTACTTTTGAAGTGAGATGTCAACTTTACATGCTCTAGTTTTTGTCGTATTTTGTCGTTTTTTTTAATTAGCGTCTCGCTTGGTCCTGGGGTTATGTTTGCTTCCCACAATTTTCTGCATGTTTGCCTCAATCCAAGCAGAAAACCATCTCAGCCCTTCACATATGGTTTCAATAAGGGCCGCCGGTCTGGCTGGGGACCCTGAGTGAAAGAGGGGTAGTGTGTGTGTGTGTGTGTGTGTGTGTGTGTGTGTGTCCCTCTGCTGGCCCACAGACCTGTGACCTGAGCTTGAATATGCCTCTGAGCAACAACAAACTAACATGCTCACCCTCACCCAAATATACATAAAATCAGTGTTCAGATCGTGGCTATAGGGACTCCCCGCCAACCACCGTGAGGGGAAGCATGTGTAAAATTAAATGTGATACATATATATCAAGTAAAAATCATAACATTAAAACTAAGCAGCAGATATTGCCTAACATATACTAGATGCTTACCAAATGATCTTATTTTCATTCAATATTTGGCCAGTTGGGCTGGATATATATGCATTTCTTCTCTGATACAGAACAACCAGTGTTTAGGTCCCATTGCCTTACTTAAATTACAGCTCTGTGCCAATGAATATGTAATATTATTTCATTTTATTCCATTTTAGTTGATTAATTAAATTGAGTGTTTTTGTGCCTGCCACACTTGAAGCCTTTATCAGGGAGTAGTATTGTTATTGAAATATGATCATGGTTTAGAACAACTGCAAAGCTTAACTTTACACATGTCACGTGATCATTCAGAAATCATTCTAATACGCTGATCTATTGTTCAAGAAACACTTGTTATTTTCGATTTAGAAAGTAGTTGTTTAGCACAACATAATACAAGAGGCTTTTAATTTAATGAAGCACATTTGTTTTTAAAGTTCACAGTTGTTGTTATTTTTATGGAATATTGCATTAAAAATCATGTATTTTAGTTATTATCTTATTTCAATATGATTTTTATATCAATTTCTTTTAAAACAGCACTAGAAAAACACATATATTTCTTTGTCTTTTAAAATATTTCCAAATGATTCTAATTCTAATCTAATAATGCTTGCATCAGAATTCAGCGAGGGAAGGATCCTCTTTTTCATGCCCTTGTAAAACAAGTGTGAGGTTAACCTCTAATTGCAGGGTGAGTTTTGCTGTCTCGCACTGTGATTTATTTCCCTCATGCTATCTCTTGCTCCGTCCTTTCCCCAAATCGTTTTCATCTTATTTCACCCCATTATTATTTTCAAAACACTCTCTGCCTTTCTTTTTAAAGACATCTTTTTTTCTCAGTAGTTTATCTCCGGGGCAGTGATGCTTATGTGTCTTGGAGTTGTGTACTTAGCCCCAGTTGTCTCTGGAGAACAAAAGGCGTCTGAGCAGCGATCTGCGTGATAATTTGAGGTTGAAGGTGAACTGCTTTACGGGACAGTTAATGTTGTTATTACAGCTTGAGCGAGGCTTGGACCGGGAGCTGGTTCCGATCGATAATTATTTCGGATTTGGTTTTAGCATTGCACTTGAGGTTTTAACCAATTATCGTGTCTCAGATGCGGAACAATAAATAGCTTGCTGATTTCCGTCCACATGTTTGACCCAGCTATCAGCACTGACTTCACATTTCAGTATTTCCTGTGTCCAAATGTGTAAGGTCAACAGATGTTGGAGTAACAAATGTCTCATGCCAGATTTTATCTGACCTTTATAATATGAATGAGCTTCTATTGTTTTAGCACATAATATAAATCACAGAACGCACAATGTCATCTATTAGCAAGCAAGTTATCATGGCCAATTCGACCATACTATTGCTCTCCTGAGGGATAGTATTGGACTAAATTGAATGAAATCATGCTGATGTAATTTCTAATTGCATGCTGGGAAAGCAATAAATGTGATTAGTTTGCTAGGTAAAATGGTGTTTTTTCTCAAGTAAGGATAAGCTTCTATAACCATCAATATTATCAGATAAATTGGTAAAAACTATATCTGCGTAGATGATTGGTGAATTGGGAGGACACACCTGCTGAAGCACTGACTGCTGAAAGCTGAAGACTGACTGTAATGTTTAGCTTAGCTCACATAACAGCGGCTCACAGCTGGAAACATCTGTACGGAGCCGTCAGGTTTGGGGGTGAGAAGATGATGTCACTGCTTCATGTCAAATATTGCACTTATTTAGCCCTCAGAGCGGAGGAAAAGACTTTCTGGAAGCCCTCACCGTCTGCCGTTCCCATTGTTTAACATTTGAATGACATCTCAAATTATGTTGCATGATTTTAGCTTCTTTTCCAAGTGTTTAGACACCCATTATAAGCAAAAAATAAACATTGCTAGCATTTCTTCATTCTCATAAAAACTCATTTTAATTCAATTCTGCATGTACTAAAAACAGTTCACTCCGGCTGCTTTTGTTTGTTCAGGAGCAAATGTTTGGTTTTGTATAGTTTACCAGTACAAGATGTTGATCTGGTTCTTATCTTGCAGTAATTATTCTATGAAATCTGCTTTAAGTCTCCGCCTGTCTCTTTTCTCCAGATATGAAGAAGACTTTGTAGAACACGTGAAGTGTTTCATACACACCTTCTGATCAGTGTCTTCCAGACAAGGCTCCAAACGTCTTTATCAGAGTGTGGTCATAGTTTATACACAATATTAATGCTGAAATTATAATATTATCAGATTTGGTGAATGTGCCCCCAAGGACCGCCATCTATCTCGCCAGCGCTGTCAGCACCTTATTGGACCGTCCAGGGGCATTAGATGTCACATACACAGAGATTGACTCACTGAAAGACCTCCTCTCACATCATGCCCTGTGTGCGAGGCCCTGCTCCACACTTTGTTGCCTCATGTGAAAGGGCCTCCATGCGAGCGGGACGGGTTTCTGTGTTTGTTTGTGTGCAGTCATGCACCTGTGCCTTACACTGATCACTGCTGGATTTAAATTTCCTGTTTTGTTTTCGGGGCATTCACCTGTTCGAATGTGAACAAAGGAAACAAGCGGTTCGGCTTCGGACCCGGTAGCTTGTTGACGGGGATGCGGTCTATGTTTTCACTGTTCTTTTGTTCACTTGTTGCATCAGCCTAGCACAATGCAGCCCCAGCCAGAAAATCCCCCCACAATGTAAATATTATGTGATGATTCTGGGAAGCGTTTTCGCTCATGTCAATGGAATTGCACACTTGAATATTTGCCAGTTCACTGATTCCAAACAGTCCTTAACCACGTAACCCCTCCCTTGCTGCTTCATTTCTTCTCTTTCGTTCCCCCTCCAGCCTTGAACAAGTCTTAATTTGTTTCGAATATTATTACACAGAACTTTGACTTGCTTCTCTCAGGCGCTGATGGAAACTGTGGAGTTTCTGAGATCTGATTGGCTGGCCGCATCATTCCGCAGCTTCCGATTGGCCGATCGGAGCATTGTAGCACTCCAGGCTTGTCCAAGCAGAGTCAAAGTGTTCATGTGAGGCATTCAGCCTGTCCGAATTCCTCAGCAAGTGGATTCACATATCCAAACACAAAAGAGTATTGAACTTTTTAGTGCTGCTGATTCATGCTTTCTCTTTACATTCTTAAAAATCAAGGGTTTTTGCAGCAATTTTTGGGGTTACATGTTTGCTGTGGTTTTCAACTGATTAGTGCTTTTTCTTGTTATGTAAAGAGAATGTGTGCACGTGGTCTCTATGTTGGGTAGATTAGGTAAACCACTGGGTAGAAAATATATTGATTTATGAAAAAAGCTCTATTTGGGGGATTTAAAATCTTGAAATATGGCAGCCGCAAATATACTGTCCCATACAGTTCAGATTTACATGTAAAAGCAGATTTGAATGTACGCTGTGAAGTGTGTTTCAGTCGTGGGAGCTGCATGTCTGTGTTTTCTGTACGAGGGAGCAGGCCTTCTCAGCCAAGATTATATGACCATAGGGAAGCGTGAAACACAACACAGCCTCTTGCTCTCTTTGATAAAGTGTTTGGGGCATCCCTCTGGCTTGCTTTCAGCTCATTGATTTTTTCATTATTTATGTGTCTATATTCTTAACTGGCTCTCAGAGGAGTTTTTATAGCACTGAGGTTTAAATCACATTTTCAAGGCTCACAAAAGATCAGCGATACAAATCCTACTCCATTAATATCATCCTCTGATAAAAAGTCATATAGTAGCCCCAGAATACCATTACTCCAACTGAACTGTGGATTCAGTTCAATTTGATTCAATTATTTTTATTTTTTATTTTTTATTTTTTTTATTTTATAGCATTTTAACATTGTTGCGTGGTTTTAAGACCATATATATAAATTAAATAATTAATATATATTATATTATATTATACAGTTTGTATATTTATTTTTCTTTAATATGTATTAAAATTATTTTTTTTCTATATATATATATATATATATATATATATATATATATATATATATATATATATATATATTCAATATTTTATATATTTATTTATATTACATCATTTGTAATGAGGAAACAATGTATTAAATTATTAATTATTACCCAATCTATGTGTTTATATGTCGATAGAGGTGCTCTAAGACTGTTTGTGTATTTTAGAGCTCAAGAGAGATTGTTTTTTTTGTTTTTCAATAATTAGAAAAGTAAACATAATAGATCTCATGAGGGAGCTGTGCACTCTTTGTTGATAGCATATTCACACACACGCACACACACACACACACACACTCACGCACACACACACATACATACACACATACTCTCTCTCTCTGTCTCTCTCTCTCTCTGTCTCTCTCTCTCTCTCTCTCTCTCTCTCTCTCTCTCTCTCTCTCTCTCTTACACACACACACACACACACACACACACACATACAGTATTGTGACCGTGGTGAGCAAACACGGCTGTACAAACACAAATGTGACACCCAAACGTGTGCGCACACACACACACACACACCTGTGATGAGACTCATAAATCACTCAGGACTCAAACAGGTTTAGCGACATGTTTGACTTTGGCAGATGGCTTTGCATTATAAAACTCTCTTTCACGCCGCCTCCTCTCCACCTCCAATTTGTTCCTGTTTGTTCCTCATCACACTTCAACAAGCTGTCAATTAAAAGTTTTGGCTGATAAATATGCTTATGCGTTATGTTACTGCATCAATGTTTGAAGTGTGCACACTCACAGACAATCACACTCTTCTGTTTGTACTTGCAGATACTGTCAGTATGCTTTGCTATAGGTGTGTGTGTGTGTGTGTGTTAGGAAGGGCCTGTAAAAGTGCCTGTTTTCCACAGCTCTCAATAACAATGAGGGTTAGTCTGTGGGTTCCTCCAGTCCGTCAGCTGTTTTTATAACAAGCGCTGCTGAATCGAAGCTCAGCTGATGACATATCCATCTGGCCCTCATCTACTTCCTGTCACTCTGCCTCATTCGCTTTTCTTCTTTCGCAGAGCGTCTCTGGAGTGGTCAGTATGTCGTCCCTCTAGTGTTTGAGAAATACCTTTTTCCACTCTGCTTTAATAATTCTTCTTTTTATTTCAGACCTATACAGATGCCGTCTTCCCTCACACCGAGACACACTGTAGGAAAAAACGCAGAATCTGTTTTTCTCTTTCCAGTATTTTATTTTTAATTTTAGCTTGCTTTCTTTTTTCGTGGATTTATCGGTTTCGTTTTACAATGACTGTCTCATCTTCATCTTTCATTTAACCTGTCTATATCTTACACTTTCACTTTCTCTTTTAATATTTATGATTTTTCTGTTAGTCAGCTGTTAGACTACACTGTTATTATGCTGCTACATACCAAGAAGATACATAAGCTGATAAAATAAAACCTAGATCAACATCATTTCACAAGAAAACTATAATATAATAATAAAAAAAAAATAATAAAAAAAAAAAAAAAAAAAAAAAAAAATATATATATATATATATATATATATATATATATATATAATGTGTATATATATATATATATATATATATATATATATATATATATATATATATATATATATATATATATATATATTTATATTATGTTTCCTTTAATGGTTCTTAACATGTGTTTGTTATAAGGCTTTCTTGCAAGACAAAGATAAAATCCACTATTTAATTAGAATATTGAATGTAGATTTAAATGAAGTAAATCATATTAGATCATATTTAAATCAAGGCAAACAGAAAATGAATGTAATTTAAATGCATCCAACTGAACTGAATCAGATTTCAGACTGATCTCTGTTCCTTTTTCTTTTCATTAGTATTCCTCCATGCATGCAAAGTGCCCTCCTGTCCATTCAAGCTTCATTTAAGGCATTTTGACATCTGTTTTCCTAGATACCACACTGGTGGCCAGGAGCCTGACAGTGAAGAGCACTGCAGCATACTAACATTACCACGGGAAACCAGTCACAAATCTCTCCGTGATAATGTACCTGACAGTTGCATGCAAGTGATAGCGATACGGACAGCAGAGAGAGTGTCTGATACACATCAGCGAGTTGTTGTTTGCCTATTGTCTCCAAATCGTCAATACCGCGTAATCTACCATAAGCAGTTGTGGCTTGTTATTTGGTGGAGGAAACCTTGGCTAACATAATAAATGCACTTCAGGGATTAAGTGTGATACTAATGTGCTTAAACTGATATCAGTGCAGCTGGTCCGCAGTCAGACCACACATGTTAAATGTGCCGTCATCCACTGGAGCGAAACATTCTTGTGAAGAAGCCTTCTGGCCAAAAACCTGCTTTCCATCCTTCTGTCTTTCCATATCAGTCATCCCCTCTCTTGTCATCCATTACGGCCTTATCAATATAAATCTGACCATCTGTTCGACTGTCTCTGCCAGAAGTGTTAAACTTCTGCATAAATCAGCTATGCCCCATTTCTGTTTCCAGATTCCTCTTAGCATTCCTCCTGAGCACAGAGATGCTGAATATATCACGTTGGTAATAAAAAACAATTGGCTGATCATTTTTTGGGGGGAAAAACTCAAAAAGACCTGTACACTCCCCAGCATTGGGCCAAATTGCAACAATCTTTACTTGTTTTGAAATCGGGAGATTCAGTGTTTGGGCAGTGCGCATGATTCCCACACAGGGTTTATAGCGCTGCTTCCTTTTTCATTATGTTCATTTTTGTTAAACTTTAAAGTTTTCCCAAATCAGGCCAGTGAGGGCTTTGTTTTCACAGTCAGCCTTTTTAACTGTATTAGATTATGCTCAGTTTGTCCAAAGAGTTGTTTCCAATCAAGAGTTTTGGATGGAGCTCAGTGGTTCTTAAACTGACCTGATGTTCAGTATGAGTGTGGAAAAAGAGTCTAAATTCGGGAATTCATCATTTTTTAATTAAGGGGCAGAGCTATTCATCCAGAGCGTCAGCACATAACTTGTCATTCACTCATGCACGCACACACACACACACACACACACACAAAGTGGGGACATCCTATAGGCGTAATGGTTTTTATACTGTAGAAACTGTATATTCTATGGCCCTACACCAACCCTAACCCTTACAGGAAACTTTGTGCATTTATACTTTCTCAAAAAAACTCATTCTGTATGATTTATAAGTGTTTTGAAAAATGGGGACATGGGTTATGTCCTCATAAGTCACCCTCTCCTTGTAATACCTGTGTCATACCCATGTCATTATACAGAGTTGTGTCCTGATATGTCACAAAAACATGCAGACACAGACACTCTTCTACCTCACACTTCCAGACATGCAGACATCAGTATTAAAACATTTTGACACATGAGATAAATGGCCAGTGCCTGTGGTTGAACATGTTGCCACAAGTCATCCATTTTCTTTTACAGAAGACTAAAGCGCTAAGATAATTCCCCCCCCCCCCCTTTTTCCAAGTGAACAACATTATGGCATTATTTTGGTAGTTCTACAAGCAGTTTTTCATTAATGTCATCATCTTTTTTTCTTTTCTTTTTAAAACTGTGTGTAATCTGACTTTGTCTTAAGAGTTTTATTAGTTTGCCAAAAAAATACTGTCATTTATTTATTTTCCCTCATTTGTTTCCAAGCTGTATGGCTTTTTTTTTTTTTTGTTTATGTTCTGTGGAACACACAATAAATGATACTTTTAAAGTGCATTTTATCATTTTTGAAACTTGACAGCCTGGATCTCCATTCACTTTCATTATGTAGAAAAGAGCAGCTAGTATGTTCTTCAGCATTTCTCCTTTTGTGTTCCACAGAGGAAAAAAGTCATACAGGTTTGGAATGACAATGAAGGTGAATAAATGATGGCAGAATGTCCTTTTCTTATATGAATAATAATAATAACTAATGCTTTATGCTTTCTGGTCTAGCTTATATTATTAAAAAATTCTTTCTTTTCATTTCAGATCCCATTCTCGCTGGTGCAGTTTCCACTCTGGGAGTACCTAAAGGTATAAAATCCACCTTTTTTCCTCTGACTTGCTCTCATTTCGATCTAATTTGTCCTCATAGTTTCACTCTAATAAAGGAATAATGTCCTGGTAATGGTCTGACACATTTACAACTCAAACTACACACATTGCCTCGCTATCTGTTAATAACTCTCTTTTTAGGTGCACTCAAAATGACGCTGCATTTTATTGGTCGCCCTCACCGGTGGTTAAGCAGAATCGTAATTTCTTTGAGTCTCCGCCAACTGTCCATTTCCTTCTTCATTGTCTGGTCCGGGCCACATAAAAGTCATTTTTCAAAAAAAAAAAAAAAAAAAGGCCCAGTTTGTGAAGATGACATCATGTCTCCAGGGCGAAAGCAGAAAATTCCATTAGCGCTCTTGGCCTAGAGACTGGAGCGGAGCGGAGGAGAAGAGGCATCGGAGGACAATAACACGTGCAGTTGTGGGCAAGCATTAACTGCGATGCTTGGCCTTAATAAGTAGTGTCATTCATGGTCACTTCTTTGAGACACGTTCAAAGGCATTTTTTCAGCCTCTCCGGCCATCTGTGTGGAGCCGTTGGAATGTGAGAGTCTTTGCTAAACTCTCTTTCAAAAGTGCATGGCTTTGAAAAGCAAGAAAGCGTAAATGAGACTATGGAACGAGATGCCAGTGTTGGTCTAAAACAGCCGCTTTCGCTTCGTTGATTATTTCAGTGCAGATGCATTCAGTTTTAAATGACCAGGATTTTATTCTTTATTTATTTTTGGACATGAATTACAAAACAAGTGATGATTTGATTTTAGAGTAGGATTAATTGAGCAAGTGTTTTTTTTTTTTTTGGGTGGGGGGGTATTAAGTAGTGACTCAGTACAATACCAGTGATTTAGAAAGGGAAATTATGTTGTTTTATACTCCTAGCTATGAAGGAGTAGGAGTGCCAAAAAAAGAAAGAAAAAAATAAATAATAATAATAATTGTATTAAAGGGATAACTTTAATAAAAACGAAAATGGTCAACATTTACTCACCCTCATGTCTTTCCAAACCTGTATGACTCGATTTCTTCTGCGGAACATAAACATAAGATATTTTTAGAAACGTGTCAGTGTTTTTTTGTTGTTGTTTTTTTCACTCGATAGTTACCAACATTGTTCTGTGGGACAACAAAGAAGAAATTCTGAAGAAAGAAAATCTAAAATGTTTGGAATGATGAAGGGCGAGTGAATGGTGACAGATTTAAAATTTTTGGGGTGAACTATCCCTTTAACTAAATAAATTAATCACTTTTCAAATTGACAAATAAATTACTTAAAACCATTTAATTAATCTTGTAAAATGACACAAAATACCTTAAAATGTAGTTATAAATAATAAATTGATGTTTCAGCTGTAAGTCAAGTTAACAAATGCAGTTCACAGGTGGGACCAAACAATGAGCTTACCTTTAACATGTTAAGCTCCACACTTAACAAAGAAACAGTTTTAAATATGTCTATTTATGTCAACAAAGATATGTCAATCAAATCAAATCCCAACTATTGCCAAACCGATTCTCAAGTCATTTGCACCAAAAACATCTTAAGCCTCGGCATCTGAGCAGCAGGCCGCAGCAAACCATCTGTTCTCTCCAGCGTATCCCACAATTCCCAAAGTTTATCTACCAACAATCCCCTAAACTCAGCGCTGCACTGTTACAAAACCACCAAGCAGCTGTGTCATTACATCAGCCGGCCACTTATTCCCACCATGCCCACTCAACGTTTGTGTCAGTGGATCAGACTTATTCTCATGATTAAGTGCAAGTGTGAGTCTTAGTTTGGTTTGAGTCATTTAAACTGAAGTGTGCATTTGGAGCAATGCATGGCCAGGAGTGTGAGTTCCGGAAAAGACTACAGTATGTAAATCTTATATGTAGAATGTAGTGTGATTAGAAAAAGGCCCGTTTTCCACAGAAATGTTTTCAAATGAATCTCAGGTATGTTTTGGGTTATACAAAGGAGTTAGACTGTATTATACTTATTATGAAAAAATAATTTTAAGCTACGTGGACTCCGTAGCTGTAGGTTTAACGTATCAGTTGGGATAATCAGGCAAATCAGGGCCTTTCTTTACCCCTAAACTACCTCATTTCCCATTTAGGCCTAACATAATTCATTGCTATGTTCATCTCGGTCCTAAACCACTGTCTAGTTCTGCTCTGAGCATGTTCAACCTCTTTCTTCTTTCATGTTCAAAATCCTTTACTCGCATATCATGAGGGCTTCCAGAATCATATTAAACACACTGTTCATGTCACACAACAAACTCAAAAAATCTGAACACATGCTCACCAAGGCTGGATTTATTTTATAAAAAAATACAGTAAAAACTCTAATGTTGCAAGTGAAGAACAATCAAACAAACTTTCATATTGTATTATATAGAAATATTTTAATTTATTCCTGTGATCGCAATGATGAATTTTCAGCAGCCATTCCCTCAGTCTTCGTTGTTACAGAAATAAATTTTAATTTTAAATATATTGAAATAGATATATAATAGTATAATTGTTATAGTTTTGCTGCATTTTTGATCAAATAAATATAGCCTTGGTGCGCATAAGAGACTTCTTTCAACAACATTAAAAAATTATTTTGAAATCACAATTTTGAAATAATGATATTTAATTACAAGCATCACGAAATTATTGGGGCTTCAAATATTGAAATTTAAATTAATATTTAAAATGTTAAATTGGATTTGAATTCAATTTGTTATGGTCAACTAAAATGTTATGTTTATCTTCTAAAATTAGATGCGTTTCCCCCTCCATTATAAGTCATTTCATGCAGTTTGTGCAGCTGAATGTAACACCTGTTTCGGTGTTAAATGCAATTCATGTCAGGTACATCCTGGCATGTAGAGCGGTGGTCAGTCAGTTTTGAGGTGAACTTGCCTCCAGTTTGTTTTCAGTGAGTGTGACGGGGATAAATGGATGTTCTCCAGCACACGCTCTTTGAACTTGGAAACAAAGACTCTTCCTTAATCCGACAGCTAATGAAACACACATGATGCAGTGACAAAGAGAGCATTTATGCATGTGTGTTCTTGTGCACAAAGCTGGAGGGGATCATTCATAATTACTTCATGCTGTGCTTCAATTGTTTTCCTTTCTTAGCCATCAGATGCTCCTGGTCTGAGGCCGTAGGAAAACTCCGGCAATTATCTGCAGCCTGGCTGCATAACAACTCCCTCCAAACACAACGCAAATCCAGCAAACACGTCAAGTCACTGAATCTCCCTCCTCCTTTCTACAACAGTCCTCCTCTCACACACATTTCTCTTTTATTTACCACATTCTTTCCCTCCTACTTCACCTCTTTAAACAATAGGATTTGAAACAACAATTAGCCATCTGAAAATTAGTACAAATTGTGCAATTGACTGAGATCCTGTCAGACCTGTCTTACCTGAGGCTACAGAACGCACCTGTAGCTGCAGACAGATGACGATTCAACACTGGAAGTCTGTTCCAAAACCTGGTGAGACATCTGTCTATAGCCAAACGTGAAGGTAGCATCACATGTATGTTGCCAGAGAACACAATCCTAAAATGCATTGCAACTTGGTATACACTACCATTCACTATCATTGTTTTTTTTTAATACAAATGAATACTCTTATTAAAAAAAGATTTCTACCCCTCACACAATGAAGTAACATGGTCATCATATTATAACATCTGTGACTCTCATCAGAGTACAATATCGTTTTTCCCTTCGTTTCTTGGAAAACCCTGAACCAGCATGAAAGACCATGTGTTTTCCAGGGATTGATAGAGTTAGCATATGTGTACAATGTGCTGAGCTGTGGAAGTCAAGTCACATTTATTTATACAGTGCTTTATAAAATGCAGATTGTTTCAAAGCAGCTTTACATTAATGAAGCAGGAAAATAACAGTGTTAATGTTATAAAAGTCATCAGTTATGAAGCAAATCTTATGTAGAGCTAAGTAAAAAAAAAAAAAAAGCTAAAACAAGCCTAAAATTATTGGAAGTAGTTGGTTTTAGCTAGTCTTTCAGCCTGGCAAAGCTGGTGTTCAGTTGGGTTTAGCCGGTTTGTCAACTGGTCTCCCAGCCTGACCAGTTGAAGAAGTGGGTAAAACCCACCAGTCTGCAAACCAGTTATAACCAGGCTAGAAAACCAGTTAAAATCATCAAAGCAACTGAGGGAAGGTTTTAGCAGTGTTTTTTTTTTTCTCAGCATAAGGCAAAATTGTCATTATTCATTATTCAGCTAAAGTCAGTTCAGTGTTGAGACAATTCAGTTTAATCACAGTGTCAATGGTGCAAAGTTAGAGTCATTATCTAGCTCAGTTCTGTTCTTATCTTCTTATCAAAGCTCAATATCGATTTCAACTTGTCTCTTTGAAAACCAGGAACCAGCATGACAGACAGATTGCTAGAGTTAGTGTATAATACTATAGCGCCGAGTGGTGGAAGTTAGGGATATTCAAGATTTCTTTCAGATTTTGTCACCATTCCTTATAGGGAAAATGAGACTCTTGACATCATTCTTGAGATTTGGAAATGAGCTGTTCTGTTGGGTTCCCATACATGTAAACCCAAAGGCTTTGTGTGTTTTTTGTTATTTGTTTTTTTGTTTAATGACTTATAAATGTAATAATCCTAAATTCTCTCTCTCTTTCTCTGTGTCAGGCCATTTGGTGGAGGAGGCAGGGGGGACGGCTGGACCCTTGGCAGGCAGCAGTGTGCGGAGCTCTTGCAGGTGTGTGGGATTAGCCTCGGCACAGAGGTCTGGGAAAGAGAGTCGAAGTAGAACGAGAGATAGGGAGTTGGGATGGGGTCCAACACCAGGAATATTCAAACTGTACTCAGCCACGGTCCTGTTTAGTTCCACACAGGTCAAGATGGTCACAACAGGTTGTTTACCAGCTGGTGTGCACCAACAAAGAGGGACGTTAACAACCGATCAGAGGTGGAGAGTCAGTAGAGGCAAGAGTACGACATTGACCTTTTGTTGCACCTGCTTCAAACTTTTGGTAACTTTTCATAACTGTTGTCAGCAGTCATTGAGTTTACAAACCAGATCCAGGGAGCTCAAGTCTGGCCCAAAATCCTTGCAGCTGGCTAACTCCATAGTCACCATTTTGGAAAACATCTCCGTCCATGTAAAAACTCATCAGGTACTGGGACACAATGGAGGGACGAGGATGCATCACTCAGAGGGGAAAGAACATGGCTGCTAGCCACGCCACCTGGAGAGTGTTCTTGGATTCGAGTTTTCTGTGCACATGTGTTGCTTTGGCACAGATGTATCGCTTTAGGTGAATTGCGGTTGTTAGCGTCATTGTGAAATCGCACTAACAAATGTGAATTGTGACACATTGTCTGATAGCAGTTGCTTGCCATCACTGCCAATGCTGCAAGCCTCAAGAGAACAAAT
The DNA here is from genome assembly GCF_003368295.1 of Carassius auratus. Lineage (NCBI taxonomy): Eukaryota > Metazoa > Chordata > Actinopteri > Cypriniformes > Cyprinidae > Carassius > Carassius auratus. The sequence goes on along the minus strand of NC_039278.1, from coordinate 9,533,319 downwards.
AAGAAACACTTGCCTTTCCCAATCTCTCTCTCTCTCTCTCTCTCTCTCTCTCTCTCTCTCTCTCTCTCTCTCTCTCTCTCTCTCTCTCTCTCTCTCTCTCTCTCTCCCTCCACTATTGTGTCCTTCCTGTTCTGAGTTCAATTACAAGTACATGTCGCTTCAGTAGCAATAGAATTGCTTGCTTGCTTTGTATGTCCACAGTTATGTCCTATTATAAATCCTCCTGCCATTACCATGATCATGCAAAGCGGGTGAATCCAGTAACTACTGCATTATATATGTGCAGCTATTTATTTAGCAGATGCTTTTGAATTCAGTTTGTTCAGGGGGAAAATGGTGTAGAACAGGCACAAAAGAAAGAAATGGAAACTTGCGTAGTTTTAATCTTTTTGAAAATATTTATCGAATTGCATTTATTATTCTTAATTAGCATTTTAAAAATGTTGTTTACAGACTGCGTTAACAGGATTCAGTAAGTACACAAAAGATCGCTAAAGCAAAACTGTTTGGGAAGGATTGAGAACATCATTCAGCTAGCAAGGAACAAAAAGAGCACCAGGATGAAATTGTTTGTATAAAGAGAAATTTACTTAATTAAGATGGTAACACAAAAAAATGAGTTCATCCGCTTTGAAAGATGATTTAGACAACTTTAATGCAAAAACAAAATCACACTTTTTGAATGGAAGAATTGACTTCAGTTGAAAATGCATTACTATACTTGTGATTCTTTGCTTGTTCTTACAACCTGAGGTACTAAATTATGTCACAATTCTGTTCTGTGGTAATTTACTGCCTGAACATTTAATATTTCTATAAAGAAACATCACTTGCATTTGGACAACTGTTAACTGTGAGTTAATCAAGTGAAATCAGGGAGTTTGGGAGAACTTGTTTATTCCAGCACTGGGAAGAGCATGTTTAAAGCTTGATGCGGTTGTTTGTCCGACCGCCATTAGAGAGGAGAGAGAACCTCTTTCTGCTCTCATTCACGCCAAAACAAGTTTATGAATGTGCATGAGTGTTTACGAGTGCTTGACATTGCCAGGCTAGTTTGAAAAATTCTTCCGCTTTCGCTCTTTTTCTCCAGAGCGTTTCCGTCAGGTAATCAGGGCTGATGTAATGCCACATATTTACATTTATGTATAGTGGTTATTATAGCATGGTGTTTGTCTGTGTTTGTCTCTTTCCAGGTGGAGTAGCAGCATTCGTCACGACTCCGCTAGATGTTGCAAAGACTTGGATAATGTTGGCTAAGGTGAGACTTTGAACCCGTTTGTGTAAATCTGTCTCCTGATGCCTCCCAGATGGAGTGCAAGGGGAACAAACAAAAGGCCCTAATGTAGACAAAACCAACAGAAGAGAGAGAGTGAAGAAAAAGCGCCAGTAGACACACAGCTCGATCCGATAGCAGGGTCATCCTGGGATGCGACTGATGCACAAATACACTCCTCTTGTTATCCGCTGTCCAGTTGAGACTCAAAACAGACAGAGCTGTGTTTGTGCATGTTAGATGTCAGAAGACGTTTGTGTATTCAAGCGTTATTTCCAGTTGTCTATGGACTGGAACGGATCTGCACTTGGTATCTAGTGCAGATGCTCAATTCTAAAACATTGGCAGCATTTTAAACCTGTTCCAAAGCTAATAGCAACTTCAAATTATGCCTAATTTGAGTAGAATTCTAAGGCAGCGTCGCATATTATAGATAAGGCAGTCTACGAGTGCATCGCAACAAGCATTAATTTTGGTGTATGTATTAGACTACTGTGCCATTAGCTTAGCTTAGATTTTTAGGGTTTGTAGGAGAAGTCACCCAATTTGGATTTAGAACACTTTAGAATAGGGAACACTTATTCACTATTACCTACGACTTTTCCCTCAATAAATTCCTAATTTGCTGCTTATTAATATTTATCAAGGTAGATGTTAAGTTTAAATATTGGGTAGGATTAGCTACTAAGAAATGCTATTAAGAAACTAGTTAAGAGAACCTAAAATAAAGTGTTACCCAATGTTGCAACACATATGATTCAGTTTACAATACTTTGCATTTATTTCTATGGTATCCACCAACAGTAATTAATATTAAAATAAGATTTTAAAACATGGAAAGATAATGCACATTGTGAAGATAGTGCTGTGTAAATACAGGTGACTTGAAGGAAACCACACTCAGACCACCTCCTGAAGGTTTGAGTTTATGTAGAGTTCTCCTCATGATAATGACACCACAACTCTGATCATCTTAACGTAGTGTTCTGCAACTTGTCCTATTCTTAAAAGCTTAAATAACCAAAAATGAAAAATCTATCATCATTCACTCAATCTCAAGTCAATCCAGACCTGTAGAACTTTTTCTGTGGAACCTAAAATATGATATTTTGAGGAATGCTGAGAAATAAACAACACTGGACCACATTGACTTCCAATGTAAGGATTAAAACACATTTCTCAGAATCCCTTCTATCATACTCCACAGAGGGAAATAACAAATTCTCGCAAATAATTAATCAGGCAAAAACGATTACTGGCTATAAACAACATTCACATCAAGTCTTGTTTAAATTGTTTTATGGAAAAAAACAGCAATTAGGATTTCTAAAGATCATACTCATCCACTCCACTCTATTTTTGAAGTGCTTCCATCAGTGCGTAGGCTTAAAATTCCTCTGGCCAGAAGAAATAGTGAGTGACATGACATACAGCCAGGTATGGTGACCCATACTCAGAATTCGTCCTCTGCATTTAACCCATCCAAAGTGCACACAGACAGCAGTGAACACACACACACACACACACACAGTGTGAACACACACCCGGAGCAGTTGGCAGCCATTTATGCTGCGGCGCCCGGGGAGCAGTTGGGGGTTTGGGCACCTAAGTCGTGGGATTGCCGGCCCAAGACTCGAACCCACAACCTTAGGGTTAAGAGTCAAACTCTCTAACTATTAGGCCACGACTCCCCCGTACACCTATATATATGTGTGTGTGTGATTTTATGTATTTTATGTTCACTTAAAAAAAAAGGGGGGGGGGGGGTAGTGGTTAAGGGAGTTTGACTCTTAACCCTAGGGTTGTGGGTTCGAATCTCGGGCCGGCAATCCCACGACTATGGCACTAAACCCCAAACTGCTCCCCGGGCGCAGCAGCATAAATGGCTGCCCACTGCTCCAGGTGTGTGTTCACAGTGTGTGTGTGTGTGCACTTTGGATGGGTTAAATGCAGAGCACAAAATTCTGAGTATGGGTCACCATACTTGGCTGAATGTCATGTCACTTTCATCACTTTCACTGTTAATGTGTGATGTGTTTCTTAAGTATTAATGTGGATGTGTCACCAGTGTCAAAGACAAATTCCCGCTCTGTGATAAGCAGAACTTATAATAAAGTTGAACATAAATATAACATAATACAGTGGGTATAGAAAGGGTATAGAAATAAGTTTTAACAGAACGTGACATGTAAACTCTGCTGATCACTGATTGGCCAGAGAGAATCTTTACTACCTGCATCTCTGAACTTGCGACACAAACACAAAAGAACCAATAGATTTAAATCAGCACAGCCAGCGAAGGATCAAACGCAACTGTTTAGAATGAGCAAACCTTTTTTAAAAACCCAAAAATGGCTGTCACATTCTATGGCGTAGAGGCTATGGCAAATGTCCAATGCAGAAGTATAAATCAGCCTTTAGACTTTGGGAGAGGTGCTACTTAAGGCTACGGCGTAAAGGAGTACGTCTATGTGTAGGCTACAGCGTAGGTTCGACGCCCAAGTACTGTATATATTGGGCTTAAGTGACGTCTCCTCACACCTTTGACTGATAGAGTGAAGAGTTTTACTGGAGGTGACATGCTCCAGGACATCACAATTGTCTTTTTTTAATTTCCATTTGACCAATTAAAGAAATAGAGACCTCATGTTCAGGCATGTTTGCTGTACTGTGTGTTTGGCCTACAGAAACTCCAGACTGTTATTCAAGCCCTGTGGGGAACTGAAGTGTACGGGGCTGTTCAATGTACAGTCAACTCATCAACTGAAACTCTGAAATATGAAAAACAATCCCAGTCTAAATCGAGAGCCATCACAATTTGCCTCAGAATGTGGTGTTTGCCCATTCAAAACAGAGTTGTTTCCTGATATAGATGTCTGTTTTGAAGATGGTGGTGTGAGTTTGTAGAAAAGGGACTATAAACGTAGATAGAGCAGAAAGGGGAGCCGTTGAACAGGTGGAGACGGGTGGAGTATACCAGGGACAGAGCAGAATCAAAAGGAAGACAAAACACGGTGTGTTTACATGTTTGACAGGAATTTTAAAGACAGTTGATCCATCATTATTGTCTTTTGTCTCTGTTTATCAGGCTGGGACGAGCACAGCCAGTGGAAACATCCCAATGGTTTTGTATGAGGTGTGGAGGAGCCGAGGAATACCCGGGTGAGTGTACAGTAAATGGCAGTGTGTGAGACCAGATCTTTTTTTCTCTCACTATAACCTTAATTCTTTATATATATATATATATATATATATATATATATATATATATATATATATATATATATATATATATATATATATATATATATATATATATATATATATATATATATATATATATATATATATATATATATATATATATATATATATATATATATATATATATATTATGCAATAAATTGGATATACACACTACTATTTGTGGTCAGTATATATTTGTATAAATGCTGTTCTTTCTCAACTTTCTATTTATCAGGAAAATCAGAAAAAAATTTAAGCTTTGCCATCACAGGAATAAATTATATTCAAATAGAAAAGTGTTATGTTAAATTGTATGTTTAACAATATTACTGTTTTTACTGCATTTGATCAAATAAATGCATGCTTTGTGAGCACAAGAGACTTTTTAAATTTTATATATATATATATAAAATACAAATAAAAATTTTTGATTATATGTGATTAAATTATTACTTAATAGAGCTGTAGTTTATTCATAGAAGTATTTTTTTTTCCAGGGTTTACCTTGTTTAGTTTTTTTTTTTTTTTTTTTTTTAAGAAATTGAATGGCAATAAAACTAAGGCCAATGCAAACAAGCAGACATTCACTATTGTTCTGTGCACAGAGTTGCCCATGAGTGATCATGTGAATCTCTTTCTCTTCATAATAAACTTCCCTCTCTACATCTAAAACTTTTCAGATGATTATCAGATTTTTTATTATTATTTTTTTTTTTGGCAGAACACATAATAAACTCTGTGACTTCAAGGAATTCCTAAAATCCGTTCCCAGATGCAATATTTAAAACTCTGAGAGAAGCTAGGACTAAAAAAAAAGTAGGCAAAGAGGCTCGACAATGCTTGCAAAAGGGCAGCAACTCTCGCACTTTCACTACTGCATGCCTTGTACAAATTGCCTGGCTTTAAAGCTGTAATTACTGTAATGGCTCCAATTGCAGACTAGTGAAGCCAGAAAGTGCTTCCATGTGTCTACGGAGAGCTTCTAACCACACCAACCAAAACAACGGCAATCAAGGCAGCCATGCACTTGAGAGTTCACCTTCCTCAAAGCTTTGAAGTGTGCTAACCCAACCAGCCTACCCAGACGGCTCCCATGTCCACAAGCAAGTAGGCTTTGCTAAGTAGTCCAGGATGATGCAGCAGCCCACTGGGAGAGTAATGCTAGCAATGTTTACAACGAGCATGTTGCAGTGGGCCCATAATCACCTCCAGTTGCAGTGAAATCAATTGGAGCTTTGGTTGGATATGATGTAGGTTGCTTCCTTTGGAGTATTGGTGTACGACCTGCCTCTGATCAGAAATCTGCATTCATAAGCATCTGGTAAGCATGCCGTATTTATAGAGCCATTAATAGAAGCGTTATTAGGCCTGTTCACTGCTGAGTGACTGGCGATCATGGCTGGGCAGGGTGATGACGTCAAAATGAGCTCATCTGACTGTGACTTGACTCTATTGTCCTACAGTATGTTGCTTCGTCCCAAGTTGCCTACTTATACTATGCTCTTAATTAAAAAAGAACATATGTTTGAGTGTGTAGCAGAAGAGAATGCAAGCTTAGAGACATACTACTTTATCATAATTGTGACAAACCACTCTGTCCATTAATAACACTGCTCTGTCAGTCATCTGGTCACAGTTATCATCCTCCACATTTAGTTTCATTTAACCTTGCACTCTGACCTGCCATATATAGGTATTTTATGTGGAATACCCTCTTTAACACATGATGCATTTCAAAGTTAAAGACCAGCAGTGTCTTTAGAAGTTCACAGTGTTGTTGTAGATGCAATATAATGTGGATCACATTGAATAAATATTTTATATATTGAGGTTATACAGTGGGGCTCAAAAGTTTGGGCAACCCTTGCAGAATCTGTGAAAATGTGAGTAATTTTCAAAAAATAAGAGCGATCATACTAAATGCATGTTATTTTTTATTTAGTACTGTCCTGAGAAAGATATTGTACATAAAAGGTATTAACATTTAGATTAACAGATGGAAGCAAGATGCATTAAGAGCTGGGGGTGAAAACTTTTGGAATTTGAAGATCAAGGTAATTTGAACTTAATTTGTGTACTGGGAAACATACAAGTATCTTCTGTTGCTTATGAAGGGCAGAACTAAATGGAAAAAAATTATATTTCAACAAAATAAGACAAATTTGGCCATCTTCATCGTGTTCAAAAGTTTCGAGCCCCACTGTATATTGATTTAATTTTACTCAAACCCCTTATCTAACCTTTCTACTAGTCTCACACATCCACCGCGTTTGTTGTTTTTTAACACGTTTTATTTGTGTTTGAAGTTCTAATCAAACCTTTGCATTAATCTGCACTTCAAATTACAACCATAAATCGCAAACCGTCTAGGTACCTTATTCTGGGTACCTAATTTCAGACAGATAGTATGTATATTGGGTCTTGGGTCTTATTCTTGCATTAAGTTTTTAACAACAGTAAGTTATAAGAATAATTACAACTAAATTTTACTTCGTAAGCCATGCCATTTTAAGATGAAATTGCTGCGGTCAGATGGTACGGTTTTTAAGTTGTAATTATGAGTTATATGACAACATGATCACTTTTTACATGTTAAAATCAGAGTCTTTTATGGTAATTCTGACATGTTTACTTTGTATCCGGTAATTCTGGTGTGAAAGTGCCTTTATACTACACTGGTTATTACAAATCAGTATTTTTACTGAACCCTAATCATGCATGCAACACTCACGTTTTCTTCAGAAAATTTAAAAACAGTTTCAGAAGCAGAATGAAGTTCATTTGATGCATGTTTGTTGTTTCCATTGCAGAAGATATAGTCAGAACTGACTCAAAGCATGCATGCAAGGTTTCACGTTTCTCTTTTAGTGCGTAGTCTGAAATCCCCAGACAAACTGTCAGAATGCGTCCTTGCTAATTCGTTCCAGGATGAGTGTTATTGGCTCACAGGTCCACACACACTGGCTCACTCTGACATGACATCTCTCTGTAAAACACATGATCCCAGCAGAAGCATGCTGAAACGTTGAGTTCTGCGAATCACTGGAATAGTCAAGAGATCCCTGACATGCTTGGCACCTTGTACAGCTTTGCAGTTGACATAAATTGATGTGTTAGTGGTTACACCACTCGTGACCGTATTTCTAATTTTAGATCCAACCCACCCCCTCTTTTCTGACAACTATTGTCCTCCACCGGTGTCACACTGAAGGACTTGTGGAGTCTGATCCCAAATCAGTGAATTGTGATGGTATGACAGGGCATTAACGATACATTTGGTGAGCAGGACATGGATTCGGCAAAGTTTGATGAATTCTGACAAACAGGCGAAACAAAACAAGCGCAAAGCGAAGAGAGCCAAAGCGAGAGAGTGTTGGGGATTGAGGGACGTGTGTGGATGTCATCTGGCCATCAGTCATGCGGAGAGGCCCCCGGGGGCCGGTGCTTATACCAAAAGCAGCTGCGTGGAAAAGAGCCTTAGGAGACTACAGTACTTTCATGGCCTGTCGCATCCTACCAACCTCTCCAACATCAACAAACCCTACCCTGCGCATTCCTGCTCAGTCGCTCCGGAATCTGTCAAACAACACGCTGTCAGCTGAGAAATACTGAATACTTGTGTTATCAAGCATGGCTAATGTTTTATTTGATACTGCTCTGTAAATTTAATCTAACAAAGTTACATCCAAGTGGATTTTGCAACTGTGTTTATCTAGTTTCTGTAGATAGACCTGTCAATAATGATTTAATGATTCAGTTTGGTTGAAGTCTCATAATACTTAGGCACAGTGTAACAGTAAGATGATATATTTGGTTCGCTATAAAGAACCGTCATTCATTTGGGATTCGGACTATATTGGTTGTGAAATATGATTTGACTCACTACAAAGAATCAATTCGTATGAGTCAAATGTTCGGGAATTGAACTATACTGTGGTGCTGTATATTTGACTCGCTAAAAAGAACTGTCTCGCAAGAGTCATTCATTTGGGAATTGGACTATACTGTTCGTGATGGATGTTTTGATTTGCTGAAAAGGACTGATTCATAAGACTCCACTTCGGAATCGGACTTTACTTGTGCTTTATGTTTTGACTCACTACAAAGAACCAGTTTGTAGGAGTCATGCATTTGGAAAGCTGACTTGCACTGTATGTTTTGATATGCAAGAACCTTCCTGTAAGAGTCATTCATTCAGGAGTTGAACAACTGATTGCGCTGTATGTTCTGTAAGAAGAACCATTCGATTAATTCATTTTTGTGCTGTATATTCAATTACATATGAGTACCATTAATATCATTGGGTTCCAGTATTTGTTAATAATGGCACCTGTTCTGAATAAAAGTAAGTTTGCATTGTGATGTATTTTTGCGTTATAAAGAGAGGACGATGACAACATGATGACAGTCGAGACAGAGCAGGTGACTTCTGGTATGAAACTGTGTCAGATTTCAATTTTGTCTTGAGACATTTCAACAATAAATACAGTTTAGTGTGTCGTGACAGATCGCAAACCGATCATCTCTTCCTCTTTACTAGTTACAGCACGAAATAAACATGAATGAACATCAGAAAGTATCTTGTTTCAACCACAAAAAGATGTCTACATACCATTTTTAAATGAATTCCAACATTAATCTACTTTCTTGTTTTTGTCAGCCAAAATGGCAGATTCCGCGTAATGATTGGTCAGTTTATCTGCCAATCAAATCCCTGAAGGGTCAATTGCTGTGGACTGTATGCTAAATAATAAATGAAAATATATAGATATATATGAAAACAAATACCAATGATTTATTGCTATAATAATGTCTTTAAATGTTAGTTAATTGATCTGTTTATAACTGTGAATGATCATATTTTGAAATTAATTACTGGCTTGAAAAAGCTTCTTGCTAACTCTTGCTTTTATGTTTTCTCATCACATCTGAAGGCTGTTCGCCGGCAGCATCCCCAGAGTGACGTTCATCAGCATGGGAGGCTTCATTTTCCTCGGAGCATATGAGAAAGTGCGGCATACGCTTTTATAAACACCATCGTCGTGGACGGTGTGGGCCAGTTTGTACTGGACCAGTTTCCTCAACCCGAACTCTGACTGTCCAGCCAAAACTGCAAAACCACGGCGAGGACACCTGGTGCCTGGATAAAAAGATCACATAACACAGTGGTTTGCATTCCTGATAATCAGTGCACAACAGATTGAGTTTAACTGCCTGAATTCCACTTATGCTACACCACAGATCGAGTTCAAACTCCGATATCCTTTTTGCAAGCCTACATGAATCTATTAAAAAAGTATTTTTACAAAAATGAGTCGGCTATTTGTATTAAGACATGCCTGTGCTGGTATTTATTTACTAAACTCTCAAGTTAAGGGTGTTACCAATATTAGGCAAGTTGATTATTGTAGCTAGTTGCTCTACTTCACTATTATTACCTGAAAAACAAACGGTGAGAGTCAAGCAGAATGCAGAGAAAGACAGATTAGTCCACAGGTGTGAATGTGAGGTGGCACTGACTTTTTCATACAAAGTCCTTTTCAACCACTCAAAATAAACACACACAAACCAGAAGGTTTAAAAGAACAAAATGTGACTTTAATAAACACCTGCCATTTTGACACTTCAACAGTTTTAGCCATGTGGATGAACATCTGGGATTAGAGTTCAGTTCAATAAATGTATTTGGTGTGAAACACATCTGTAGAGTTAAGATATCTGAATTAGTGGGGCTCTTCACAGAGCTGGATTACACAAATAACCATTTAACCACAGGATCAGTGTATTGCTAAAGTCAGTTTCAACAGCTTTTGGGGTTAGACTGGTGTTCGCTGTAATCCAACTTTCTAAAAGTTCTTTCTTTTACTATTTGGCCTAAAAAAAATCCTTGGCTGTTGACGTGAACATAAACCAGTTTGGCTCAGACTAACTAATATATGTACCTTAGCTGCTTTAGTCTTTACCAAAGACTATGAGAGATTATCTGAAGTGTTCACTTATTCCCTTTACGTAAAGACATTTTGTGTAGCTGAAGAACAGCACACAGAGATTTAGCTCTTTCCCTTTCGTGATTTGGCAGCATTCGGCTTACGTCACTGTTAGAAAGTCATTGTTTGAACAAATCTCTCTAAACATTATTTCGGATCATTTGTTATTTCCCCAAATATGTTAAAAAAGACTGTCAACAAATATATTTAAAAATTCATTTCAAATACCACAGGTATGTAGGTGAACGAAGCAGCTTTTGGTGACATGTACCTTTGTTAACGGATTGCATCAGAATTTCGAGGTGTAAAAATGTTTAGTTCAAATATTATCTAACATGATTCATCAAAGTGCTTATTTTTTCCCATATGCCAATATTTGTCATTTTTGAACCATAATGGATGCAGAGCTCTTGCTTCATCACAGACCAGAACATGTATTCTGGCAAAGAAATATTCCAGGTTAAACACCAGTTAGTGATCGCAAATACAATGGTTTGCTGTTGCTGTCTGCTGTGAATGGCTTTCTGTACACACATTTTTGTTTTTTTGTTTTTACAAACTGAAGTACAAATTATGATTATATATATATTTTTTTTTTTTGTAGTAAATTGACAGCAAGCTGTGGGAAGAACTTAACTTTAGAGTTGCCGCACCTTTTTACCAGTGAATTTCCATTATTTTTCCAGTCATAATTCCTTAATTTATAGAGATAGCATTTACTACGAAAACAGAAAACTTAGCCAATTACACACTTATATAAATTCACAAAACATACGGTTATAATAAATGCTGTTCTAAAGTTTGGGGTTGATTTTTTTTTTTTTTTTTTTTAATTCTCATACTCACCAAGGCTGCTTTTATTGGATCCGAAATACAGTAAAAATCTTAATAGTTCAATAGAACAGAATATATTTGAAATTTGAATTTAATTAATTTGTAACATTATAAATGCCTTTGCTGTCACTTTTGATAAATGTAATGCATCCTTGCTAAATAAAAGTATTAATTTCTTATAAATAAATTCTTACTGACCCCAAACTTTTCAATGGTATAGTATATTAACTATATAAATGTAAACATAAAAAGCAATTTCCCTGATATTTCCAGAACCCTTTAACTTGTATTTAACCTGGAATATTCCTTTAAGGTGATCTATTATGATCGGGTTGTCTAAACTTCAAGTGCATGACAAAATTCCCATTTGTGAGAGAAAAAAATAATAATAATTGACTTATCCATTGATCTTGCAATAAGGCACTGCTCATAAAACTGGGAAAAACAAGAGAGATCTGGTGATTCTTTTTTTTTTAAAGCAAAAAAATACCAATAAAATAAAACCACTCTGATCTCACCATGCACTGAATAGAGTTAAACACTATTTTGTAAAAGTTATAGAACACATACATTCATATATTTATATATGAAAACTCTTATGTACAGCTCAAAGCCCAATGTTATAGCACTCTGTCATACATTTTGCATGCGTCAAATGCAAGTCACATTTCTTAAGTGTGAACAAAGACTCCCTGAGGAGGATTATATCTATATACATCATTAACGCTCGCATGGGACGCCAACGCCCCACTCAAGCTTCGCCTTCAAACTCCGGACGCCCCTATTCTGCATTTAGATAGATGGGGGCAGCTTTGTCTGTGCCCCTCAATGTGAGGTAGCCATTCTCAGTGCAAAAGGATAAAGAAGGGGGTTGGTGAGGCATTAGTCACTGGCCCGTCTGAAGGGTTCGCTCTCTCTTGAGGTGGCATCGGGCGTATGTGCGTGTCCGTTGCGTAATAGAGTCTGTTTAAACTTGGACTCAATGTCACAGTCCCCAGACAGGAGCTTTACTGGCCGATGGTAGCTCTCTTCAAGTGTGGGAGGTGTGTCTGACCTATTCACCAACAATCCTGAGAAAGATTAGAAAGGAAGTGATGTTAATAGATCAACAATCTGATATAAATCACTCAGAACTGAAATGATAAAATGTGCGTTTTCACAAAGCAGTGGGAGGAACAGTGATTAATGGGACATGACTGAGTCATCTTGAAATTACGGCATGAAAGGCTCTCACCATTTCGGTCGTTGTGCTGGTGCGATGAGGGGGATATTGTCACCCTGTCATGGTTGGTGGGGAAGATGGGAGTTTGGTTGTCTTTCCTGACCCCGTTGGGTGTGCCGTTGCAGTGTGGTTCATTGTTGTGGCTGGTGAAAGTCGATGTTTGGCGTGTCTGCTGATACTCCAGGCCTAAAGGGGGCGCTATCCCATGAGGGAGGTAGTTACAGTGTTTGGAGTAGCTGATACAGTTTTCCAAGAAGTCTGTGCACACGACTGGCCCATCGTATCCTGAAAAGAGAGGTTCTTGTTAACCAATGTTGTGCGAAGGTCATTTAACCAGCCAAAGGAAAATTAATTTAATTTGTAAATGTATTAGGGCTGCACGATGTGTCGTTTAAGCATCGTTATCGCGATGTACGAATCCACGATAGTCACATCGCAGGATAGAGAGAGCGAGAGAGAACGATCGAGAGAGACAGAGAGAGAGACAAAGAGAGAGCGAGCGCGCGAGAGAGCGCTCACCATCTTCAAACAACATGAGCGCTGTCTTGTTCTCTCTCCCTCGCGCATATTAATCAATTGACACAATGGTGTCGATGTTTAAATCATTTAAAATGATAATGTAAGTGTGCTCACCCCATTTTTGTTTGTAAGAAAAAATTAGATTAGATTTCATATCGCAATATATATCGCAGAAAAATAAAATATCGCAATGTAATTTTTTTTCCAATATCGTGCAGCCCTAAAATGTATGTATAGATCTTACTGTGAACGATTCGTGAATTCATATATTCTTAAAAATATGTTTAGACTTTGTAGTGTTTGATCATTTAGTTGCCAAGTTGCTATTACTTTTCGTTTAACACATTTGAATAGTTTATCTATTACACATATTTTCTTTCAAAACTGGTCCGAAAAACAAAAATAAGTCGGTAGATTCCATTTGGAGCTACAAGAAAAGTGTGGATACTGTACCATTGTTTTCTATGCATCCGTTGGCTTGAGATCCACCATTGGACTCCACTCGTATACATGCATCCTGTCTCTCTGATAAAGTGCCCTGAGAGGACAGGTAACTGGGGACATCAGGAGGGACAATTGTCTCGTCTATAAAAGACAAGCGCGAAGGTTATAGTCAAGTCTTGTGTAAAAAATACATTCCTCCTGCACAGCATGCAGAGTTCTAAACAAATACAATATCTCTGTGAATACACGCACCTGTGTTTACACTGCACTCCTCGCTCTTCTTCCTCGTCTGGTAGATAATACACACCCAAACAAGTGATGTCACCACAATACTGGTGACCACGGCGATGACGATGATTCCCACAGTAACAGTGCTGGGGCTTGAAAAAGGCGCACAATCCTCAAATCGCTGGTAAACATTCAGCTGGCAGTGAGCGCGCTCTGTGCCGAGCGTGTTGGACATGACACAGGTGTATCGTCCAGCGTCTTCTAAGGTGGTGCTGCCTATCACCAAGAGCTGATTCCCTGGAGTGAAGTAGTGATGGTCGCTGGGTCTGAGAGGCTCCTCCCCCTTTAGCCAGGTGATGCGAGGAGGTGGGCTGCCTAAAGCCTTGCACTGCAACGCAACGGTCTCACCCACCACCACATTTCGATCCTCCATTTCCTGTGCCAGATGAGGGGTTTCTGCAGGAACAGTTATTGAATTACATACAGCCATGTGTGGATAAAGATCCCTTTAAATGGCTTGACATTGGTGTTTAGTTTATGTCACAGCTGTGAATCATAATTTGCTACTTGCTGTTGATAGCTTTGCATGTGGTTCTAATAATGGAGGGACATTCTCATTTTTGACAACTGTTCTGGACCAAAAAATTCATTCCGAGGTCAAGATAAGCCATTCGTATTTTTACATAAAGAATATCTTCTAAATCTGCTTATATTGTACTTCATCAACTTTTAGGACTACATTAGCATTATGATTGCCAGTTCAATTTATATATATATATATATATATATATATATATATATATATATATATATATATATATATATATGGTCCCACTTTATATTGAGTGGCCTTAACTACTATGTACTTACATAAAAAAGATAAGTCCAATGTACTTATTGTGTTCATATTGTATTGTAAAACACTTTTGCTGCTATTGAGGTGGGATAGGGGTAAGGTTAGGGAGAGGGTTGGAGGTATGGGTAAGTTTAAGGGTGGGTTAAGGTGTAAAGTATGGGTCAACAGTGTAATTATAAATGTAATTACAGAAATTAAATACAGATGTAATTACATGTAGTTTTTTTTTTTTTAAATATAAGTACAATGTAAAAACATGTATGTACACAATAAGTACATTGTACTAAATTATTAATTAAAATGTAAGTACATAGTAGTTAAGGCCACTTAATATAAAGTGGGTCCATATATATATAGATAGATAGATAGATAGATAGATAGATAGATAGATAGATAGATAGATAGATAGATAGATAGATAGATAGATAGACAGATAGACAGATAGATAGATAGATAGATAGATAGATAGATAGATAGATAGATAGATAGATAGATAGATAGATAGATAGATGGATAGATAGATAGACAGATAGACAGATAGATGTCAGATTCCTGAATGAATGACTCTTTTGAGTTCGTTTCTTTAAGTGAACAAATCAATAATCACTGTAGTCTGCTTTCTTAATGACTCGCACGAATTGATGAATAAATAAAAAAGAATTAAACACCCTAACCATTGTAGTTCTAAGTACTGGTTCTTTCTATGATCGGGTTCTTTCCAGTGAATCAAAACCATATGACAGAACCAGCTTAGTCCAGTTCCTGAATGAATGACTCTTAAGAGTGTTTTTTTGTTTTGTTTTTTAAAAAGTGACTCCATTGCAGTCTTATTTCTGAATGAATGACTCTTATAAACAGGATATTTTCCATTGTGACCGGTATATAGTCTGGTTCAGTATTTAGTCTGACCCCTTGAGCCAATTCTTTTTAGTTAATCAGGAACTAAGCCCACTTTAGGCAGACTATACCATATCATGTCCATAAAATAACAAGTATTTGACCATTTCTGCCTAGCAATTACTCGACTGAGAGTTTAGAAACACTCACAAATACAACTATTTGAGCCTAGAGCACTTCCTCTACCTCCTGTGACCTCTTTCCTGACCTTTAACCTTCAAACCCGCACATAAAGCCCAGCTGCTTCAGATGGGGAAAGAAAAAACATTCTTACGTAGAACTAAGCGGGGGTTAGAAGAACTCCCAACAGCTTAATAAACAAAATCTGAATTCCATAATGGAAAAAAAAAGTCTTTATATAATGTATTTATATAATGTAAATATATTTTAAAAAAAAGGACATACCTAGCACTGTTAGAGTGACGTTTGCAGAGATCATGCCCGCAGTGTTTTTGGCCGTGCAGCTGTACACGCCCATATCCTCAGGCTTCACGTCCATGATGAAGAAGACATCGTCATCAGGCATCACACGCATGCGGCGCTCTCGGGCGGCAGGGAAGTCTGTACCGCCATCTTTCTGCCACGCCACTTGGGGAGTCGGATGTCCTTCAGCCGCACACTCCAACCGCGCCTTCGTGCCCGTGCGGATCGTGATGTCGCGTGGGGTCTTGACAAATGAAGGCAGCACTGTGCACATAAGCAGGCAAAGGGAAATTAGCCCTAGCAAGGATTATTCCCATATAATGTTGCTACATCAGCACCAAACAAGCCCAGCATTCATAGCTGTGACTAACTCAATTGGGGATGGGATATGGCTTGATTTGGACGGGCATGAAACCAAAAATGCCTCAGGACAATCCATTTGCATCTGTTGCTCGAACTGACAAGGCATGTAATTCAAATGTATTGCTAACAGCGGAGGAGATAAAAAATGCCAAAATTCTAGTGGCACAGTTCAGTCTGAATGTTCAAACTGAAACTTGCTGGTACAATTCACTGAAAGAAGAACTTTGAGCAAATGTTGCATAATGGGAATTTTTGTGAAATAATAAAATGAATAAATAACTTGACATTTCTATACATTTATAATAACATTATCATATCCATATCATAAACACTGTTTTATATATCATAAATATGGATGTTCAACAACTACAATTAATCAAATATATTACTAAAATATTATATTCAGGCAGCTACAAATGAAAAGATTACTTAAGGTGAAACAAAAGTTTTTTTTTTTTTCATATATATATATATATATATATATATATATATATATATATAGCGTATAATTTTTTTATATTAAAAATAAAGGAAATTACACTTTTTTTTAAAAGTCATAAATGTTAAATAAATGACAATTATTGTGAATAAAGCACATATTGGCATTTAAAACACAAATTAATAATTGCAATTATTTGTATGACAATTAAATGTCAGCTTGTACGATTCACAAAATGCTCCCACTGGAGTAAACGATCTGTGCGTGATGGGAATTTGGTGCAATTGGTATGATGTATCCCAGTATATAGTTTAGACTGGTTAAATGTACCGTTCACGGTGACGCGGGCCTTGTTAGAGTAGGATGAGCCAAAGTGATTGCTGATGATGCACTGGTAGCGGCCCTCATGGTTGAAGGTGACGTGCCGGAGGTGGAGGATAGTGGTGTACTCCATCACACCTCCGTCACTGGCCCGTACGTGTGCGAAATTCTCCACGTTGGCTTGACGTAGTGTCTCCTGGTCCTTGAGCCACGTGAAGGTCATGGGCGAGCTGCTGCTGCTGGCGGCCGTACAGGTCAGATGCACATCTTTGCCCAATACTCCTGCCGTGGTGACAGGGTGCACAGTGATCTGGGGTTTGGGAAGGTCATCTGGAGGGACGTACAAGGATATTTTAACACACCTTTATGATCATGTTCTTCCTTATTGTGATTGACTTCTTAGTTTGTTATAGACAGTGCAGCACTGCTTACCACAAACAAAGCTCTTTGATGGGGCCTGGTAGATGCTGGTGCCCTTTAGGCTCTCTGGGTGGGCACATGTGGCCTGAACGCCAGGCTTCAGCCCTCGTGTTACCAGCCACTCGGGAAACCACTGCAGCTGGCAGTCGCACAGAAAACTATCACTCTGAATATGACTGCAGAGAGAGGAATCGAAAGAAAGATAAGTAAAGCCAGCTAGCGTGCATCTGTACTGTAAACACTTATGGAGGTGATTCGATAGAATTTAATTATTGTGCACATATATGTCCAGTTACATAGTATCCTCCAAAAACCTTGTGGATGCTCTGGTTTCACCTTAAATTAACATTAGCACTTTCTTTTTCAAATTAACATTAAAAACAAAAAATGAATAATTAATTAGTAAATAAAGCAGATGAAAATATTCCTATATTTAAGAATATATTATTTGATTACTTATAAAGTTTTTTTTTTTTTTTTTTTAAATAAGTGCTTATGTTAACTAAAGTTGCATTTATTTATTGAAAATACAGTAAAAACAGTAAAAATGTGCTGATGTGATGCATTCTCTTTAGCATTCCTCGATTAACAGAAAGGTAATAACAGCATTTATTTAAAATGGAAACAGTGTTATTACTGTACGTCGATCAATGTAATGCCTTCCTGCAAAACAGCAATATTAATTTCTCTCTTAAAAAAAAAAAAAAAAAAACTTACTGTGGTGTGATATAAATAATAGTGACTTTTAACAATAGTATTTTAAAAAAATCTCAGGTACAAGGGAGTGCACTTGAAATATTTTAATATTTAAATTGGCATTAGTCATGGCATACTAGTTCCTTTAAGCCTCAGGAAACTATGCATTTTATTTGTATGACAATTAACTGTCATCCAGACGTTCATGATGTCGAGAAACATCAGCGTTTCGGGTGAGTGGATGTGCGTGTGAAAAGGGACATGTGTAATAATGGGACTCACAGGTTACGCAGGTTCTTCATCTTACTAAATGCCTCGGGTTGGATGGAGCGGATGGCATTTTCCCCCAAGTTCCTGTTGAGAGATTAAACAGGGCCCTCAGGCGTGACAGAAAGAGAACATGGGAATGTTCACATACAGCTGCTGCGCTCGCATGCAAATCCGAAGTCTATTTTTATACGGGATAACTCTGAACAAGGTGCAAAGACCCCAATATCAGATGTGGAGTTAACAGCATCTGCAGAAGTGCTTAAAAATTCATTTTCTTCTACGAAACATGCTCCGTAACTGTGTTCCTGAGCAAGTTAAAGCTGGCTCTAGCGAGACAAGAGCAGCGGGCACTATTAAATTGCTAGCAGCCCTCTTTAAGCATTTACTTTTGGCAGCCACTGCTATATAGGTCAAACAGCATTGTGGGATACTCACAGGTGCTCTAGAGCCTCCAGGCCCGAGAAGGCTTTCTTGGCCACCGACTTGATCTTGTTTCCAAACAGAGTTCTGCCATTTCCAGACACGCAGGGTGAGAGGAAAAAGAGAGAGAAAGAGATTGCACCATTAGTTGGGCTGAATCTGATAAGAGAGGGGGATTGTGGGATTGGAAATCCAAACGGTGTAGAGATTAGGAGGAGGGTGAGGAATCAGGGGACGGCGCAGCTCTTCAAAGCTTACTTTTATCTTTATTAGAATTTAATAGCGATGACAGGGTAGAGCCCAGAGCTCCAGGTCACATAAAAAGGTGCTTCAGTGGCTGGAGGACAGCATGGCTTGTGTAGTAATAAAAGTGGCCTTGTCAAGGCTCTGGTTAAAACGCCTTGTAGGGGCTAATCCTGCTCGCACTTCAAAAGCAGGCATACACACACACACACACACACACATCATGGGAAGGTGAAGGGGAACAGGCTCCATCAGGGATGCTAAAGGGGAGTTTGGACATCACAACATTGTAATATTGCATTGTAAATAGTTTTTACATTTTTAATTTAACAATGTTATATCAGTAAAATATTGTCAACTGATTTTAAAATTTTAACTGATATCGATTAATTATTATTATTTAGTAATTATTTTCACATTATGGCTAATATTCTATAAATGGCCAATGTTAAAAATCTATACAAAACTATACAATAATTTATTTTGGTCTAAATTAATAAAAAATGAAATAATTTTTAAACGCAAGTGAATTTAGGAATCACAATATTGCAATTTACAGCATGGAAAAGTTTTTTACATTTTGCTCAAGATTACCCTTAACAATATTAACTTTGTTATTGAAGTTACTAATAGTGAACTATATTAGTTGTAAAGTGTTCTCAAAAACCCATTACTATCAGCTGCTATGGTCCCAAAACACACACAATCTATATAAACATTTTATATAGTTTTATAAAGTATAAAATTAGACATCAAAAAATATTGTGCCATTTGCAAAAAACAAAATGTATAATCTTAAACAGCCACATTTAAACATTCATTTAATTGTCAAAAATTATAATAATAATAATAATAATAAAAAGTCTCACTGCTAGAGTAAAGTTTCATGAGGATCAACTAGTTTATTCATGATGTGCTTATGGGAATCATTCCTGAAAACCCAGGCCCTGCCGTGTCTGCCAGCGGACTGATGGTCTGTGTGTGTGCGACAGCATCTGTCATCTCCTGCAAGACTCATCTCCTCCAGCCCCTCCACCATTTCTGAAGCAACCACCCATCTGCAGGTCACCCTCCTGGCAGTCTTGAGCCCTGGGCTTCCATACCAACCTCCGACCAATCTGTGGTTCCAAGTAGAAACCATTAAGATGCTAACTGGATCTGATGGATCCATAATCTACTAAAACTAGAGTCGGCAGCCATCCCCATCTTGTGGTAACAAAACAGCAGAAAAGACTTTGATGTTGTGCACATCACTCCCTAATTCTCCCTTGCATATTCCCAGGATAGGTGAATAGGATTTCTGGCAGGGATGTGCATCAGCAGGAGGCATCCGCAAATTTGTGAACCTCTGCTCCCGTAACAAAAGGCACAGAGCGGGAAGTTTGATGTGTCTGAAGTAGCCCCCTCCTCTGCCTGCCTCCCATTCTACGCCCTCACGGTTTCCATCACAAGAGCAAAGCCAAAAGCTCATCTACTATCGGTCAATTATAAGACGCTTCCCTTCCCAAATCTGCACTGAATGTAAGGTGTGGGTTGAGGTTACCTGCTTTTTCTCAACTTTTAAACTCAAACCTAAATTTGTGGTGGATAGACATGGCCAGTTTTTTTTTTTTTGCTATAGAGTTTGATGTTAAATGTGGAGGATTTTGGGGATGTCAATTTTTTTGGCTGCACATGATGTAAGAATGTCCAAAATTAAAGTAAAGATGATGGTAGAGACAAAGGTGAATGCGTGACACTCACAGCTTGTGGAGGTTTTCCAGGCCAGTGAAGGCCCCATTGGTGTCCTCTATAGTGCCGGAGATGTCATTGTGGTCTAACTCCCTGCAGAAAGAAGAAGAAAAAGATTAGGAAGGAAAGACAGAGGATGGAACAGCTGACCCTTTGCTAAGCTCCACCCACCTTGGTTATTGCTGCTAATGCAGAGAACATCCCATAGAAATGTACTGGAGTTAATTTAAATTTGTTCATAAGTTTAAAGGCTATTTATTCTTTTGTATGAAGCACCTTTTAATTTATTTCATATTTAATTTACCTATTTAATTAGAATTTTATATAAATTCAGGGTTTCCCATACATTGATTTATTTGTGGCACCCACCACAATATCAACAATAACCGCCACAAATAGATTTTCCAAAAGGCTTTGACTTTTTTCTTTGAATAAACATGAGCTCTGCACGTTTCAAAATCAAAACATGGCACAGGTGTTTTTATATGAATGCATAATTTTTGAAGGGACCGTCTTCAGAAAAGTTTTGAAGTCATTTTAATTTTATCTTTCCTATAATGCCTGATGAAGTATTGTTCATGAGCGCAGCGCTGCTTTGAATAAAGCCATTACTGGAGAAACCGCTATTTCTGCCGCTCTTAAAGCGCCTCCTGCTGGCAGAAAATTAATTTACACTTTCAATAAGCCTGCTGTTTTATATTTACATTTCCCCCAGGGAGAGTGCTTCACACATAAAGTGCAAGTCTGTGGAAAACACTTAAGATAATAAATGAATGAATTTTTTTTTAATGAACTGTAATTTTATTTCAAATGTTGATCTATTTTAAATGTAATTTTGATATTTTACTTTATATGTGGTTTTTTCCAATCATTTCAGTAAATAAAATGAGGTGGGACTGGTCAGTAACGTTTTAAAGGTGAGGCTTAGCAGAGGGTCAATTCCTCATCCATATACCGCTGACAGATGTTCGGCAGTGGCAAAAGCTGCCCTGGACACCTGGTTGAAAACAAGAAAGTCCAACAACACTCTCTTTCTTGCACTCTCTCAACCCTCTTGCCCTCTGCCAGCCAAGCACATTCTTTTATTTGTGAATTGTGACATTAAGGAGTGCAACAACGCACAGGCCAATGCATGAATAATGCATGACAGCTGAAAGCGCCTTGCACAAATGCAACTCTTTCACACAGTTTGCACACACATTCAGTCTGACAGCCGTTTGAATCCGTCAATGCAAAAACTGTGTTGGCAGGTAAAGGCATATAGGCACATCATACAATACAACTTCAGACAAGTCACGAACAAGCCCGGATGCTTGTCTACATGGCCTTAACTTTCTGACGCAAATCTCTAAACATGAAAGACATGCCTGTTCTTTTAATTACAATAACCACGTTTTGAACACACGGTTATTCTAAAATAACACTGCGTATTACCATCCAATGCCATTTTTGCATGGGGTCCCTTTGTTTCTATACCATTAAAAAGATGGCTTTTTGAGGTGAGAGGGTGGAGGGATTGTCCCCGTTCCCTCCAGGCCAACAACCGCCCCCTTGGCTCTTTCTGTTACTTTCCCTCCATGCCTGGCCTCGGCTGCCAATTTCCTATTCTTTCTGGCTGGCTGCTTGTGAATGGACCCTGGCTTGTTAATGACAGTAGTGCTGGAGGCCCCCACCCCCTCAGCTCAAAGACGGTTCGGTTCTGGTCTTTCACACCCGACCAGGGCTCCTCTCGCCCGGCCAGAAGCACGTACCAATTAAAACCTCCCCTGCTTCTTTTCAACAGGAGCCCCAGTAAGGCACTAAGGCCATGATTAGATTAGAACTGGCTCGGATAAGAGCGAGAAAGCAAGTGAGGGAGAGAAAGAGAACGATATAGAGGAAATCAAGCAAGTAAGACACAAAGGAAAGATGGAACAAAAGAAAACAGAGGCCTTCACAATTGCAGCTGTTTACAAAGAAAATGTGCATTTCTTGTGTTGGTTGTACAACACATTCTGCCATTGGCATTTTTTTAAATAATTTTTATTTTACTATTTATCTATTTTTATTATGTATTATGTATGTATATATTTTTACTGTTTTTGTGAGAATGGACTTGAACCTGGTTCATGTTGGTTCATGCATGTGGACTCTCGAATCACTGTGCCACAGCTTTGACACCATCAAGTGTTCTTCACATGCAGGCTTAGTCTTATTCTAAATCCAAGCGAATTTCTCACAGTGTGGAAACTTACAGTGTTCGTAGGGAACTAAGGCCTCTAAACGCTCCCTCCGTGATGTGACTGATGGAATTGTGTCCCAAACGCAGCGAGATCAGGTTCACCAGTTTGGCAAATCCACCCTCGGACATCTTCGTCAGGTTATTATAGGACAAATTCCTTAGAAAAAAGAAAAACAAACAACAACTGCATTTAGGTTTTGCAATCGGTAGCTTCGTCAGAATCCAGAATTTAGTTGATCACAATAACCTGACGTCCCATCAGGCCGTCTTCTCCAGAATGCAATAACAGCCTTGTCATAAACCTATCTGCAAAATCACGGCTGACCACTCAGCTGATACTGTCCTACCAATTAAACCAATACACAGTCAACATGTCCTACCAATAAAGCCTTGTAACCCCAACAACGGAGAAGTGTTAGCTAGAGGAAGATACCGCGTACAGGGAGGACAGTGTATACACACATTCACCCAGATAAGATCACTTTCACTCAGGTACAGATCTCTGTGTAACACTTATACGCACACGGAGGATTACGCTGTTTTCTTTTACTAGCATCAGGAGAGATGAGTGAAAATGTGGCTGAGCTCCTAAGCGCTGCCAATCCAGTGCATCATTGGGGATAAACAGAGCTTATCTACAGAAAGACGAGGAGTGCTGTGTGTTTAGTGCAGTAGGTAATACTGTGGAAAATTCTTCGGTGTAATGTAAAGATTGGGTGTGATTAATTCTTTACCAGGTTTCACATTTGAACAATTACCGAGATGAAATCCTCTTGAATATTTTTTTACTGAATTCTATTTTATGTTAGATACACTACCGTTTAAAAGCTTGGGGCAAGCAAGATGTTGTTTGAAGTAGGGGTGTGCACAAATAGTCTGCAATCTGCAAAATCTGCAATAACTATTCGAAAAATAAGCAGCACAACACTGCATTCACATTCAGCCATCCAATCACAGTGAAGGAGGGGCGGGGCAAATACCACACCGACCAACTGTCACATCCTACTTGTACTACAACTGAACGACAATGGAGTTAATATTGATATATGTAATGTTGCATGCATTATTTAAAAAAATAATCCATGCAACATTTCATTTCGTGATGCGTCTGCCACATTACGTTGGTGGCTATTGTGTATCACAGCAACCAAAACTCCTCTCTAACGCTCGCAAGGTACAGAATATTCTTTTTTTTTTTTTTTTTTATGAGCTCAATTATTCAAATGCAATATTTCTGAAAAATGCCCATCCCTAGTTTAAAGAACAAACAGGTACTTAGGCTAAGTAAAACTAGATTATTCTATTAAACAATAAAATCCATGTAAGTATTTATTTCTAAAGAAGAATGGGGAGGAAGAGGAGGAGGAGACTGATAAGGAGAGTGATGTCTCACAGTTCTCGGAGCCTCTCACAGAAGCCCCAGCCCTCAGGGTTAAAGTTAGAGATGGAGTTGTTGGAGAGATAGAGCTGCTGGAGCGACTCCAGACCGTACAGAGAGCCGCTGTTCACCTCCTGCAGACTGTTATAGTCCAGGTGCCTATAGATGACAAACAAAAGTGTTCACTCTCATCATGAGCAATGTGGTGGATGCGATTTGATATATATATGTAATATAAATGATCTATTGTGAGAAATGTTCATAATTATTATTATTTTTTTATTTTTTTTGGCTGTGGTAATGAAGGTTTGGACTTACAGAACCCTCATCCGGGCCAGACCCCAGAACGCCCCATCCGTCAACTCGCTGATGTTGTTTCTCTGAAGCTTGAGAACTTCTAAACTGCTCAAACCTTGGAAGGTGAGTCCCTCAATCAACCGCAACTTGTTCCTGCTCAGCTCCCTGCAAAACCCACAATTGACAAAAAGGTTCAAGTGTTTGAAGAAATGATGCATGATAATGTGAAGACATACACAAGTAATAATAACGGTTCTTTATTGGCATCCATGGTAAAAACATTTAACATCCATAGAACCTGGCCATTGCACAAAAAGGTTTTTCAAGGTAGAAAAATGTTCTTAAGATTATTCAAATGTTCTTCAAACTGAGAAAAATGGTTCTAGTAAGAACTGTTAACTGAAACTGAACCTAAAATGGTTCTTATAATGACAATCACTGATTTTTTTTATTGTTTTTGTTTTTTGAGTGCAGTATTATAAAGACACAGCAGGTACAGCTGACCATCAGTTCAAATAAAGTGGCTCTGATCCCTAATCTATCTCTCTCACTCAGCAACATAGCTGTGGCTTTGTGGTTGCTGAAATGTGCTCCAGGTGTGCACATGTGTGAGAGAGGTTTAATATGAGATTATGTTGTATACAAGGATTCACATGCATACAAAGATTTAATATCACTTTGTCCACCTGAAGAACGAAGCACATTTTTGATGGAAGTCTGATATGAGCAGAAACAAAGAGCTTAGGTACAGATCGATCCATAGATCTGCTCTGATGATGACTAATGGTTCTCTGATCCTGAATGCGGATAACCTTTAATGTAAGCCAGTGTCGGAGAAGGTAATATAAACTGTAGTTTCCAAAGCTGCTGAATAATAAAATATAGTTTAAACTACTCAAATACTTGTAAGTTAAAAGTAGTATTTCTACCCATAATAAATTGGACAAATGTATTTATACTAATACAACCAAATTGTAAACAGTTGCAGTATACAGGTCTAGTGTTGTGTCGCATAAGAAAAGATTAATTGAAACACCTCTGCTAATAATAACACATGATGTACACTAGTACCATTCAAAAGTTTGGGGTAAGTAGAAAAATGTCAGTAATATTGTGAAATATTATTACACTATTAAAATATTCATATACTTAAATATTAAATAATTTATATATATAAAAAATACACAAATACATTTTCATATACGTAAAAGTCGAATTTATTATGCCTGTAAATTCATAGCTGAATTTTCATTCTTCAGTGTCGCATGATAATTCAGAAATTATCCTAATATAATGATTTTAATATTTCAAGAAATATTTCTTACTATTATCCATTTTGAAAAAAAAAAAAGTGCTGCTTAATATTTTTGTGGATACGTCTTTTTTTTAGGATTATTTGAATGAAGTTGAAAAGAATAGCACTTGTATGAAATAACTTTTTGGAACATTCTAAAAGTTCTCATTGTCACTTGATTAATTTATTGATTCCTTGCTGAAAAAAAAATCTACATTTGTTTAAAATAATAAATAAATACATCATACTGACCCTAAACTTTTATATATACAGTGGAGTGTAGTGCACTCACAGTTGTGTGAGCTTGGGCAGCTCCAGGCCTTTAACAGGAAGGTGGGTCAGTCGGTTCCGGTTCAGTTTGAGGATCTGCAGACTGCCGGCGAGATTTTTAAATGCCCCGAGCTCCAGATGAACAATCTTATTACTGCTCAGATGCCTACAGACATGAAATATCATGCTTCAGATTTTGAAAGAATACAGTGTTACATGAAAAAAACAGATGTTCACAGTTAAATCTATTTGAAAGAAAGAGAACGAGGTCTTCTTACAGGTCCTTGATTTGTAACCCCGGAGGGAAGCAGTGCTCTCTCAGCTCTGTGATGTCATTATTACTCAGATCTAGAGTCTCCAGAGCAGTGAAGTTCTGCAGCAGCTTCCCATCCAGTCTGCGAATTTTATTATGGTGCCTAGAAGGAAAAAAGAACACATCTATTATAACTAACTCTATACACCACTGTACAAACCTTCACAAAGCGTTTAATATGGTTTCACATGACTCTCTGGACAGATGCCAGACTCATTTATTGTTTAATACACAGTTCAGGCAACCAAACTGAACATCCTGACAAAGACTAAGAAGTAGATTTGATCTCTTAGTAATTCTAGACTTACAAGTCATGTTGTCGCAGTGTTTTTTCGGTTCATTAGTGTATAGGCAACTATGTGAAACCATATGTTGATCGACATCTCTGCACTGATAGGCGGCTGGCTGCTCGAACCACATGAGGCTCTTTCAGAGAGAATGTGTCAATAGGGCTTTGAAGCCCAATGGAGGCTTGTTTCCACACATGCCTTCAGAAGAGACTGTGGCTTGATGCGGTCACTTGATTTGTCAACACACACATGCAGACGTACAAACACATAAAGGCCTGGAATCCCAAACAAAAACCCAGCTATGGTGACAAATATCCGTCAGATGAAAGATTCATCTAAACCTGCATCTATAGGTTTCTGTACATAGTTTTGGATGCAGAAGAAGAGATTAACAACAGACTAAATATAATAGGACATTTACAAATACATTTTGGGTGTTAATAAAAAGCTTTCATCGTAATTCAGTTTTCCAGAGAAAAGACAGCTACATCCCACTTTATTTCAACTTTGAAACAAAATTTTTCACACCAAGTAAATTTTTTTCACAGTTTTGAAGTGCATTTTTTTTCTTCTAATGTTTGCAAATATTTTAGTATTTAGTTTCGCTTATACTTTAGCATATGTTATACTTTAGTCACGCAAAAGTGTAACAAATCAGCTTTATTTAAATGTAAAGAATTCTGTATTTGATTTGGATTCAGTGAAAACTGTTATTTTTGGGAATATTTTATGTTATTTTCATTTAGTCACACAAAAGTGTAAAACCCTTTTTCAAACGTTAAAAAATTACGCCATTAGATTCTGATTGGATTGTGAATTTGACTAACACTTTTGTTTTGTTTGCGAATATTTCATACTTTTCTCAATATTGTCACCCAACCTTTTTCAAAGATTGAAATTATCACACAGGGCTTGGTTTGAAAATTAACAGCAAAATATTAATTTATTTATTTATTTTTATGTTTAGTCACATCAGTTTTGGGGTGAGAATTTAAACGAGTAAAGGCAAATCAAATAACATTTTTCTCTCATGGGGGCTTTGGATCTCTGTCCTTTCCCCTTTGCTTCTTATTTCTCTTCAGAGTTAAGGCATGCGAAAGCAGCTGATTTGAAGAATAACACTTGTTTTTGTCGGCCACAGAAGGAATGGCGAGGTCAAGGCTCTCCACATCTAGAATTTGTTTTGGGGTAGTTTCAGAGTAAGCCATCCCTCCAATGGAGAAGTGGACAGTACTAAAGAAAAAAAAAAGTCCTTTTCCAATGAACGTGCTACTCAACAAGAACTAGTGGGAGTTAGGAAATGACATTGCATAAGATGAATGCTTGATGAAAGCTTTGGGGTAAATACCATGGGATTTGAATACGGTTCATTCAATACAACACTATATATCAGTGTATCCTGGTATTACTATCTGGTGCCATTTCTATATAATCGTACCAGTCTACTTTTTTTGCAAGGATACAACGTGTCAAGTGAACGTCAGAATCCAAAACTCTCCATATAAGATATTCATAAAGAGTTCCTCATCGAGAGATTAGGTCTGTAACGAATGATTATTTCGATAATCGATTAATCTAGTGATTATTTGAATGATCAAATTAGATTATTAGTAACAGGACGTTTTATTTTTGGATAAACTATTTTATTCACAACGTAATCTCTCTCAAAATACCTTATAGGGTTATGATAATCAAAACAGTCCTGAGCTAGATCAAACCAAAACCCCCACTAATCAAAAGATTTTATCATTAGATAGCTCCACACTAAAGAGCTGCTTTATAACAGAAAATCAAGTTATAATTCTAACTGAAAGCGACACTGACTCTGGTTTTTCATGTTTACTTCTGTAAAGCTGCTTGATTTAAGGCTATCTACTGCATAAAGTACTGTTATATAAATAAACGTGACGTGACTGGACTTTACTGGAGTGCCGAACTTCAGAGTTTGTGGAAACATCCACAATGCTGTAATCAAATGTGTTCTTAAGTGCTGCTTTCACACTGCGGTTAGATTTTGTTGTTTTCATTTTGTTATTAAGAGGAAAGCGTACAGCATATATTAACATATTCATCCAAACGCCATTAAGTTTATTCGGAACTGAAGCGCTGTCGTCTTCTCTTGAACTGCATCCTTGCGCTACAGCGCCACACTGGTCAAACTGCATTATTGCAGGCTCTTACATTAGGTCATGAGTTCAAATAACTACTTGACAACAAAAGTATTTGTCAGCATTTCTTTTTTTATTGTCCACGTGGTCGATAATCTCGACTAATCATTTCAGCCCTACAAGAGATCTTTTGAGACATCCTCTGCTGGTCATGCCTACCACTCCAGCACCTGTACTATGATCAATGCTAGATGAAACCCTACAAAGCCCAGGCCAACAGGCCCATACAGCAATAACGAGTCCGTGCTGGAACAACAAAGTCTCCTCATTCGGATTCCCAATTCTGCGCAAATCTCACAGTAAACACATAGTCCGCTGAGACCAAGAGGGGATTTCTGCTTTGGCTGTCTGCTGGCAGGTACTCTGTGGGAGCCTGAGGAACCAGCGGGGCCTTTCCCAGTAAAGACGGGACCCGGCTGACATGCAGATGCTCCCTGGGTTGACCGTTTAAATAGAATTCTGGATGGGAATTGTGAGAAGTGGGGAAAAAAGAATGGAAGGACAGAAGACTAAGTGGGAAAAAAGAATGGAAGGACAGAAGACAAAGCGAGAGAGAGTGATGGAAGGACAGAGAAAAGGAGGGACTAACCCCACTGTCTCACCTGAATAAACAGAGAGGGTATGGATTAGCACGAGTGCTGTTCTCACTGCCCTACAGGATGTTCCTGTGACTAACAGAGCACTGAGACTCCACTGAGTAGCAGGTCAGCAGCTGGTGACCTTCACCAGGCAAAAAAAACATGCTGACGTTAACAAGAGAAGCGGCCCACACTCATGCATTGGCCATGAAAACATAAAATATTTTAAAATGGTACTGTTGGGATCTGGATCAGATCTAGGATTTATCTTGGACTTACTCCATCTGGGTTACAGCAGATCCTAAAACAGAGCCAATGCCAAAAGGATCCTTTACAAAATATAGTTTACCACATCCTTGCATGTGGTTTAGCTGTTTTTCTAACACTTGTTTGAGTTAAACTGAGATTCTACTGCTGGGTTTTAGACCAGTGTCGGAATTAGTTGTTGTTGTAGTCAAAGAGTGATCGCGGGAGCCTAATATCTTAGCCAGTTAATCCACCAAAGCTGCACCGCATTGAGGATTAGCATTTTCGGTTCTTTAGGCAGCATTGATTGTCTTATCTACTTTGGTTGAAAATCGATTCAAATATGTGACCCTGGACCACAATACCAGTCTTAAGTGTCAATTTTTCGAAATTGAGATTTATACATCATCTGAAAGCTGAATAAATACGCTTTCCATTGATGTATGGATTATAAGGATCGGACCATATTTGGTCAAGAAACTATTTTAAAATCTGGAATCTGAGTATGCAAAGAAAATCTAAATACTGTATTTTTCGGACTATAAGTCGCACCTAAGTATAAGTCAAATCAGTCTAAAAATATGTCTTGATAAGGAAATAAACATATAAATCGCACTGGACTATAAATCGCATTTATTTAGAACCAAGAGAAAACATTACCGTCTACAGCCGCAAGAGGGCGCTCTATGTTACTCAGTGTAGGCTACACTGTGCAACATAGAGCGCCCTCTCGCGGCTGTAGACGGTAATGTTTTCTCTTGGTTCATTTCTCTCGGTTCATGTCAAATTAATTTTGATAAATAAGTCGCACCTGACTATAAGTCACAGGACCAGCCAATCTATGAAAAAAAGTTCGACTTACAGTCCAGAAAATACGGTATTTAGAAAATCGCCTCTGAAGTTGTCCAAACGAATTCTTAGCAAAGCGTACTACTGGACAAATGTAAATAATCTAAAATAAGCAGGTTTGCACAACCATAATATTAGCCAAAGACGCCAAACAATTGGTTATTGGTGGCTTCATAAAGCAGCAAAAGACCTATAAGGGATTAAAATTTTTTGCCAACTTATGTTTTAGAATATTACACTTGGCAACATAAATTAACCAACATTGTTAATATATCAGTGATTTTACTGCTCTTTCTATTTGGCTAATACATTTCCTAAACAGACTAACAACTTTCAACTAAAATGTAGCTAATTTAAATAACTACTTGCCTTTAACATTTAATAAGCAAAAATGACTAATTTAGTAAAACATTGGTTTTAATTACAAACAAAAAAAGTCTTAGCCATTTTAATATATGACATAAAAAATGGCAAACAGATGAAAATATTAAGATACATGTCCATAGAACCATACAACTCACACAACTAGCAAGTGTAACATTTGTCAAACACTCCCCAACAGCTGACAATCATAATGCACTAGAGCTATATTTCAATGCGCATTTGTATTATATGGCTTGCACTGCCATAACAATGAAGAGTGAGACCCTATGTCGCACAGCACACTGTGAGAATATGACTGTCAACAGTCAAAGGAAAGGATTAAAATCAGTGGAACGGCAAGCTGTTTAAATACTTCAGTAGAGAGAGAGGGAAAGACAAAGATACTGTTTAAATGTCGTGTTCAGTTCAAATAAAGCAGGGCATTGAGAAGTTTGGTGTTGGTGACAGACGCAGCTGTATTTTAGTGCCGGCTCTGTGGCCATATCACAGGGACCTGCTGTCCGACAGAATTCCAGCTGGTGAACTCTGAGGGAGGAATTCCATGAGCGGAGCGGCATTTTGAACAAGAGTCACAAGCAGGAGCAGAATGAGGTGTTCCTCACAGGTGGAAACCAAGACCTCTCGCTCTTTCTGTTCCTACCCCTTTCTCTTCCTCTATAGGTGACCATCCATCTCGCCCCCTTACGATTGACCCCTCCCCCATTTTTTTTTACAGTAAACTGCTTGACTGACAGCTACAGCTGGGCGTTCTACTGCATTCAGCTGTGCGGCTCAAAAAAGATGAGCCCTTCCTGATATGTGGCAGCCTTCCATAGAGACAGGCCTCGAACCAAGGCCAAAAAAAGAAGCACTTCCATTTGGTCCTAAATTCTCTGATCATCATTCCAACCTTTCCCGATATCTTCCGAGCACAGCTCAGCAGTGTTATATCAAATGTTTGAATCCTGTGAAGTGAACGGAGCAGTCATCGGGTTTTTCATCATTTCTGGGAGACGGTGATTAACTGTAAATCAATGAGGTCACACCATGACAGCACAACTGCCCGCTATAAAGACACAGATCACTTACGGCTCAAATGAACGACACATTTGGTAGTGGAGAGATACATTACAGATGGGAACTTTATCTATGCAGAAGACAGATTACTGCTGTGCTATCAGTCGGTGTGTAGGAGATACAGGCAAACTGGTGTTCTGAAACAAGTCTATAACCAAGCATTATTTAAAACAACAACATAAACGTAAAGTAGAAGTTGTACTTTTCTAGGGGGGATATGTTGATTTCTCCTTTAATAGTACAATTTAAACCTGACATTCAGTACTGATATTTGCAGCTAGTGCAAATCTAGCCTTCTTACTATATAATACTCTGAAAACTCATATTCACAAACCATAACTGTGTACCTGGATGCCAAGGAAGGAATGGGATTAAACAAACAAATACAGGGAGAAATTCTCCAGGGTAATGCTAGTAAAGGCAGTCCCACCAGTCTGAGTTTCACTACTACAGCCAGCAACACTAAACACTGTCTACTAGAGGTGGGAAATTTTAGGCGTGCAGTTTTGCTGAATTAATAACCACAAAAATTTTGATTTCACAACATGAACTGCTTAAACTGAAATGTTCCTGACTGCCCACACCATGCAAACAGTAATCTGTGTCATGAACAGAAAGTTCCACCTCAGCAGCAGCCATCAACACAGCACACACACTGACGTTTCACTTACAAAGAGAGTGTAACGACTGTTGCTGCTGCGTCTCCAAATGAAGGGATGGATGTCAGTTCATTGTGGTCAAGCCTCCTGTCAATCAAAAAAACAGACACACACAGTTTAGACAGTGACCTAATATAGATCTCATATTGGAAATAATATATTTAATTTTTTTTTTTTGAAAATGTATGTAATGTATTTTACAATAAATATATGAATAAAATCAATTAGATATATTAAAAATAACATATGTTTAATGTTTTATGATGAATATATCTTTAGAAAACCATACTGAATTTATACACATATCCACATATCTACACACATTATATATATATATATATATATATATATATATATATATATATATATATATATATATATATATATATATATATTATTTTTTTTACTACCAAAAGAGAGAGAGAAAGGGAAGGTAGGCCTGTCTGGCTGAGGGCCAGACACAGTCCCTCGATGTATTAAATATTTACAGCGCAGGTTAGTGGCTGGTGTCGGGTGATGATGGAAGGCGCTTATAAAAGCAAACCTCTTTATTCCCAATCTGTGCCACTTTCAGGACAATAGCCACCATCAAAAGTCCTTAAATATCCAATGGCACTAACAGCACACTTTAAAATGATTTATGACCGTTTGTGGCTAATGGCTGTAATTAACATTATTACACCATTTAATGTACTTCATTCAATTGCCTCTCTCTATGGGGCTTCACTTGTGGGAATATTTTCAAGCTGAATTTAGAAGGGGGTTTTACCCGAAACATTAACCAGCGCTCCTACTTAGAAACAGGATTTTATGCTGATCTCAGATCTGTCTTAATATATAACTGAAGATTTGAAATGAATAAAGCCGAATCAAGATCAAAAACATTGTTGTCCTGAAAACAAACATTGGCCTTAAGGTTAAAGGCCAACAACAACATTATGTTACAGCCCTGGAAAAGTTGCTAGCATGCCAATTGATTTCATTAAGCCGGGAGAGATTTACAGCTGACGCTGGTTAGATCTACGGGAGGTTTGGACTGGGGACATGGGGCTGTTCTACTCACACTTCTTTCAGGTTCGGCAGATTGGAGAGGATGTCCATATCGACTGCCGCCAGCTTGTTGTGGCTCAGATTTCTGAGAGAATAGAGAGAGGGAGGGGGAGGAGAGAGAGATTTCTTAAAACAGTTTTAGTCAGGCACTCACAACAGTCGACAGTCTGTACTCCTTCAGTAAAAAGTGGTAATGTGAAAACAATTGCATTTCTCTCTGAGCAGAACCATTAAAGCAGCATAAATCTCTCGCCTCACTATATTTTAAGTGCCAGCAGCAGCCTTCAACAACACAACGGACAGTCAATCAGTCCAGTTCATCACTGAAACGTGTCGTATCGACACTTATGGCCCATAAATCAGGGACATCAACAGCCTCCCTTTAGCAGGACGTCATCATTTCAGCGCGGTTTAGGCGAGCAGTCATCCAAGGGCTTCAGACTGGGCTTGGCAGAGCGCTGGACTCCTGCTCTCCCTGCTGAAATGTCAGAGATTGATGGCGCTGTGATCTATAAAGCTCCTGTCAGCTCTGTGGTTTCTTCCTTCGCTCCTCAGCTACTGCATGGCCAGATTTTCTTTTTTGATGGGCTGCATCATTTTGCATCGTTTATAGTTAGAGAAATTGGTTTAAAAAGGGATGCATTGACTTATTCGATATTGTAGAGGAGTACTTAACAGTACTTTTACTAATCATTTTTAGGCCGCAAGAATGAGATCAGGAAATTATGCAGGTGGGTTGGATTTGAAAAATTCCCAAAATTCATCACCAAGACTTAATATATCTGGAGCACATAAACGGATAACTAGGCAAAACTCTGACTTCAACCTTCTTAAACATTACAGCTTCAATGCTTGGGATTTGTACGATTTTTCCCCCATGTTTTGTCTCTCATACTCGCTTCTATTTAGTTATTCAAAAATACAATAAAAATGGTAATAATGTGAAATATTATAAATTAGAATAACTGTTTTCTATTGTAATACATCTTAAAACGTAATTTATTCCTGTGATGCAAAGCTGAATTTTCAGCAGTCCAGTCTACAGTGTCACATCATTCTTCAGTGAATTTGGTGCTCAAGAAATATTTCTTATCAATCATAACAAAAACAGTTACACTGCTTAATATAAGGGTCTTACTGACCCTAAACCGAATGGTAGTGTATTAAACATAGCACAATATGTATTTCTTTAGTCAGGGAGTTGAATATAATCCGAGAGTCAATACTTTGTGTTTGCAGGAACTAACCGCTTTCTAAACGAATTTTACAGGCGGACACTTCCTTCTAACAGATTCAATGGCACACACATCGAGTTCTACTTAGCGGTGTTAAACGATTTCATACATTTTAGCAAAGCAATTTATTATTGCATTTTACTTGGTCTGAAAGGGGAAACGGTCACAATGCTTCTGTAGCTCGTGTCCATGTGTGTGTGTTTGTGTGGAGATAATCACACAGGGTGAGCTGCCCTCAAGGCAATCGTCTGACAGGTGAACACAGCAAAACTGCAGTCCTGTACCATGAGGCAATTACATAATTATACCAAAGCAAAGTGAAAAATTGTAGGCTTTCTTAAAAACGCCTCGCCAGAGGGCACGAATGCTGCAGAGAAAATCACGTACATCATGTAGAAAGCTAGTCGCTAATCTGCTTTAATCGTTTCCAACCTGAGTAATGTAACCAACTACTTTTTCTTTCACACACTGATTACTGACTAATACTCGTATTAGATTCCACTACAGAATTTTAAGTGCTGAAAAGGAGACCAAATACCAGGTTAAGCCATTTCACAATGATCTGGACAAAGATATATTGTGCATGTCAACGGCTCTGTCAGTCATTAGTGGGTGGAGCTAATAAAGAGGCGGGAAGTATTAAGAGTAATTTTAATGCTTTACTGTTAAACAGCCAATCAGACAAAATGCTCAGACTAGATCATGACAGTCTCCATGCTGTTTGGAGAACTGACCTATGCCTCACCATCTTAAAAGGAAATGAGAGTGTTTAGCCTATATAATCACAGTGTTTGATTCTCAGTCACTTCACTTTGTTGAAGCCTCTTTATCTTATCAGCTAACACTAACTTTCACACCTTCAGGCTGACCTTTGGGGAATAAATCACATAGCCATTGTAACCGTTCAGCAGGTGCAACTAGTGCTCTAGTTCTCCAGTGAGGAAGTCTAAGACTTTTGTGGCTTTGAGAGTCCACTATTGGAGTTTTATGGATCTAAATACACGTCTAGTGGTTTTGAAGCAATCTATACAAAAGTTAAGGGTCAAGTAAATTATTTTTCTTCATGTTTTTGAAATTATTTTTTTTTATCCTCACCCAAGGCTGCATTTGTTTGATGAACATTAAAACATCAAGTGACATGGGGTCCTTAATGATTTCTCTAACTAGGTTTGAATATTTTAAACTTATTGCAAATATAGATATATTTTTATAATGATTGAAATGAAGCTTAAATTCACATATACACATATTAAATATAAAGTGGCATATTTAAATCAAGTAATTAAACAGGACTGTATGTGTAAATACTGTATAATGGAAATAGGTAATAATGTGATATGATCGAGTTTTGTAGTCTTAAACTATTTGCTTTATGTCTATTATGATTCAAACAATTCCCAAACCCACTGGGGTCTTTACTCTGAACTAAACAAATGCCTCTCCTCTTTCTCAGAGAGTCCCTTCGGGTCCTTTCAACACTTCCTTTGATTGCCTGATTCGACCTCAAGCTCATACTGAATTTTTTTTTTTTTTCAACAAAAAAAAAACCTCGAGATATAATGTAGTATTATTGTAGAACATTGTTGTGTATAATGCCTAATCATAAGAATGTTCAGAAAAGGTGACAAAAATTTTATGAAAAAATGACTCCTCATATAATGTTTTTTTTTTTATGAGCCCCAAATTATTGAAAAATGTCCATCCCTAGTGCACCTCAAAATTGCTAGCGCCCCCTTAAAGGAAACCAGAAACACTCTTT
The DNA here is from genome assembly GCF_003368295.1 of Carassius auratus. NCBI lineage: Eukaryota > Metazoa > Chordata > Actinopteri > Cypriniformes > Cyprinidae > Carassius > Carassius auratus. The sequence continues at coordinate 9,496,440 of NC_039278.1, read as the reverse complement.
TGGATTGCTAAGAAACTAGTCAGCGCAGTGGAAATTCACTTTAAGGAAAGATGATTGCAAAATGCTTTTCCTGCTATCCTCTGTAAATAAATAATACACTATTTTCAAGAATTATCCAATCATCCTTTATCTGCTCTCAAATCAGCTCAGATACCTGTACCCACTTCACTTTGAGAACACAAAGCTTAAACACTTCTACCATTTTATAACCATGCAGACAATAATGACTTCCAACCTAATCATGCTAGTACAGGCTAGTAAATACAACTTCAACTCTTAACAGCCAATGATGTCTCTTTTTATGAAAGTTTCCATGAAACATGAAGGTGAACGGCCAACAGCTTCCTTTGCCAGGAAACCAGGGTAAGAGAACATTCACACCTAACAAAGGTCAAAGTCATTTAGAAAAATGACCAGAGGGAGAACCCCCCCCCCCCAAAAAAAAATCAACGAGTACTAACAAATTGACAATAACATACAGAATAGTGTGGCTTTTTAGGCCAGAATGATAATACATTCTCAAATATTGCATTTCATTTTGGTTGCATTGCTTTGAGAGTAAACAACGAGAGTAAACAATGGATCTGTTGATTTGTCAACACCAAACTCTGACATGCTGGTTCAATAAGGTATTGAAAATAATATCAACGCTATAGTTGTCGCCAGTTATATTAACAATAAAAATATCTCTATTATATCAGCTTCTCCCTCAAGGGCCATAATCGTGAATAAAAACGGCAAATAGACGACCTTTATCTGTCTATCTTTATCACTGATAAGTGGAGTGTGAACTTTGGTCTTTGGAAGTGTGAAATGATGTCAATGATGGGGCTTTGTGATGCAGCTGGAAGACAGAAGCATCTTTAATGCTCCCTGTTTCAGAGGGCCATAAACTAGTCAAAGAATAACTTTTCTGTCACAGGACTGAGTGATGGAGAGAGCGAGAGACCAGACAGACACTTGCTTCTCCAAAAGATGCACAGCTTGTGCTCCTTTCTCTCGGTTTCCTGCCATAAAGACCATTTACAACCCAGCAACCCCACTGATAGTGAAGCCAGGAGCTCTTACAGGTAGTCCAAAGCACAGAAAAGGGAGCGAGAGTATCAAATCTAGACTGAAGATCGTGAGATAAAGATCATCAGGAAGCAGACCCATTTTAAAGACAAGTAAATGACAGAAATTGGGCCCAGGAGCTGGTAAGAAAAGGGTCTCTTCTAAACTTGGGCTGAGAAAGAACTAGAACCACAGATGCCAGGAAAAAGTCCAAAACGATCACACTTGATTATACGCACATTTGTTTCAACTGATAATTTTTAATCATATAATGAAAAGCCAGAGTTTAGACAGGGAGTGAAAATACAGACCAGCTCATGAAAACTTCTTAAAAAACTTAAAGTTAACAGAACAAGTGATTGTTAGATAGATTACAGAGTTATCCTGTATACGGTTTATTATCTTAACAGAATATAACTGGTTTAAAAAAAATAAATAAAGCCACAAACATCAGAGTGGTGAACTTCAGCAGTGTATTCAACATACTGAATAAAGAATATATCTCATTTAATTTATGACCAGCAAAGTCAAATTTACATATTTACATATGTACATACCAGGGAATATTCAAACACACATTATATGTGTGTGTGTGTGTGTGTGCCGTTCATCCAAATAAAAACAGAAATATATTAAAAGAAAATTATATACACATTCACACAGACCCAATTGTGACTAAATATAGTAGCATTAAATTCAGTCTTTATACAGTCAATAATTATAAAAAAAGGACATATTTCAAAAATAATAGTAATAAAAAAAAAATGACAAAAACAATGTTACCAAATTTTAACTAAAATTAAAAAGAGATATCAAAGAAAACAAAAACAGAGGAAAATACAGAAATAAGAAAGAGCTGTGAATTTGCATTAATATTCCAGTTCACAACAAAGATTAAATGCTGGCTCAACAGAATATACATATCAACCTATACGCCCACACATTCATGTATAATGCCATAAAACCTCTGGAAACTGTATGCGCTATGGGGTTAAAGGCTAGCTCGTCAGTAACACTTCTACAGAATGTTAAATGGTGATTTTAGTCTCCAGGCCAAATGTGCTGGGGTGCTCTATAACGCCGGTTACTCTCCAATTCTCTCACCCCTCCCCTTTCTATCACTCTTTTTTTACGTCTTTTCCAGATCTCCAAACTCTTACCAGCTGTACAGAATTCACAGATGAGTCATCAATCACTCTGTAGACACTTAAACAAAGGAGGGGAGAGAAGGAGGTGCTCTCAAATGTGTCTCAACAGAAAGAGAATCTGGAATATTTAGATTCTGGTAAAAGTGTGGCTGCCATTTCCCTAAACGAGACATAACACTCGTCTACATCTAAACTAGTCCAAATTGCAACATACAAGCTTACCGTTAAATGGTTAATTCAAGTTTTATGGACATTAACAGACAAAAAGCTAATGGATGTATTTTAGCTGACTGGAAAAAGCCTGGGCATAAATCAATGGATAAAAAGTTATTGGATGTATGGAAACTCCACAAGTGTAGTGCTAACGTAAGGTGCAGTTAACCTCTGTGTCATGCATGATAAGCTTAACATGGCAAGGCGCTCCTTTAACTCACAATATGATAACGCAAGCAAATTCTGCACCATGCTACCACACACACCTGGAGCCAACCAGTTCAGCTTTTACATTTGTAATGTGCTATGCTTTCAAACATCTAGAATGATGATAGAAGTTGATGTTTTTGAACGTGACCCAAGTCTTCCAGCAACGGGATTAATAAAGCATACTGCTCAGATAACGAAATGAACAAGCATCGAAACGAATTAAACTTCTGAAGACATATTGCAGGGCTCAACATTAACTCTTGTCTGTTTGTCCGCAACAAGTGGATTTTTCAAGTGAAAGAGATTTTAACTTGCCTCACCAGACAAGTACTTCGATTAAAACATCCATACCAAAAATAAGTAGGGAAGCACCGAAAGATCAATGGAAATAACTGATATTTTTCATCAGGTGTAATTCACCCAGTGTTTCAACGGCGACTGATAATGGGTAATGTATTGACAGTTAAGTCATGCCACTTGAGGGTTGCGCAGCCTGACTGTGTGCGAGAGAATCTCGTAAAGAAATCAAAACAAATGAGCACAACAGCACACACAAAGAAACACACATACTGTGGTATAAAAATGTTGTGCTTTTATATTTATAACATATGATAAACAACACCACATGATCAAGAGTGCGGTTTCCTGAATATCAGCACAATTGCAAAGGTGAAAATTACTTTATACAACAGTTAATATTAAGTGACTTTTAGACACAATATTAACTGCCAAAAACAGTTCCAAGCAAAGCCATAGCAAAACACACAGAGGTGTTTTGTTATTGATTGATTCAGTGTTTTTGAACGAATTTTTTGAAATCGGTTAATTGACTGATTCAATGACTCACTAACAAGGGCTGTCAGTCGATTACAATTTGGTGAAAATCAATTAATCGTTTTGTGGCGAGTGGGGCGGGGCCGAGAGGTGTGGGAACGAGGAGTGAGGCCAGGTGTAGTGATTGAAGATGAGCTGCACCTGCGCCCCACCGCCAGTATCGAGTCCCACGTAGGAGATGGAAGGATATAAAACTGGAGCGACGACCGTGAAGGACGAGAGAGGACCAGGCCTGGGACATTATTTTATGTGTTTGCTTTTTATTTATGCGCACCAGTCGTCCGTGAGGGGCTGGTGCGCCGTTTTGTATTTATTTTTGAATTATTAAAGTGTTTTGATTGTGCGCCGGTTCCCGCCTCCTTCTTCCCGATGATTACGAATACAATATCGTTACACGTATATTAATCACATTACCCCCAAAAGGTAATTTAAAGTCATTATTGGGTTACATGAGAAAAAATAAATAAATAGATATTACAAAAAGTAGCTTTTTTCATTTTCTTTATTTTTAACGTTTGGGTAAAACTGCCAGAAGGTGGCACTAAATGTCTTAACTAACCAGTCATGAATGAGTCATTCATTCATTCGATTCCTTCAAATGACTGATTGATTCAGGAATTACCGTGTTTTTCGGACTATAAGTCACACCTGAGTATAAGTCGCATAAGTCCAAAAATATGTCATGATAAGAAATTGTGTGTTGCTCTGAGTTGCACAACAGTTGTGCAATGGATTTAATTGGTAAAATTTGCATTAGCTAAACTGACCAAAAAATGTGTGCCTAACACAACATTAAGATCTTATTTCTTGAACTGTTGTATAAAATCAGTATCACATTTGCACTTGTGCTATTTGGGACAAAAACAGCACTCGTGATACAGCACTCTATGCTCACGTGATATTTCTTATGAGACAAAAACTCATACAGGGCCGTTTTTCCCCAATATCCTTAATTTTAGGTGTTTATATTTCTACATCACATAGTAACTGAATTTCGTAGTAAAATTAAAGATTTTGACATGAATGATTACATACATTTAACAAGGTTAGGTAAAAAGGACAAGCATATGCCAAGGCTTAATGTCGAGCCCCGATACTGCTGACTGGTTTCCACATGTTGAAAGAATAAACAACGGGTCGGAGAAGCAGATCAAGATCTAGGCTAAAAGTTTCGTCAATGGAAAGCAACGGACCATGACACTGAACTAACTCTTGTAGCCTGGCCAAAGAAGCACCACACCCTTAACATTCAGGTTTACACAGCGGCTCCTCAACAGGTGACAGGGACTGTACAGAACAGAACGCCCCAATGAAAAAAGAAACATCAAACCCCCTTTGTGGTGATGAGAAAAATCTGGCAGGCTGTTTACCAACCCTAAAGAGTGGCCAAACTACAATCACACATGTGGCAACCCAGGTTCCACATACAAACCAACCAACCACCCCCACTGCTTTCAAAACGATCAGGAGGGCCACCAAAGGGTCGTTGTAGTTTACTTTGAGAAGTAAGACTCATACAGCTCGTTATATCAAGCCAAACTGTTTCCATCACCTTGGTCTTTACAGCAAACTGAATACACAAACAAAATCAAATAGCTATTTAATCAAAAACGGATCTCATTTGTCCTGAATTTTAAAGGGTCAGTCCTGATGAATGTAAGATGCCAAAGACAGGCATAAGTTTCCATAATCAAAACCAAAATCGCTTAATTTTTTTGCCTTTTCATTACTTCAGATGGATTAGATGCAGGAAATCATTTTAAAATAAAATAATTTCTTTCACCAGGAATTCAGACAGTTCACCCAAAAATGAAAATTAACATTAATTCAAACTCATTTTTCCAAAGTTGTATGACTTACTTTCTTCTTTGGAACATAAAATAAGATATCTTGAGAAATGTCTCAGTGTCCATAGTCAGTGGTCACCAAAACTCGTTGGTTACTAAATATCTTGGTGTTCCACAAAAGAAAGAATATGTTTGAAATGATATGAGGGTCAGTAAATGATGACAGAATTTTCATTTTTGAGTGAACTATTTCTCTAACCCTCAACCATGAAGAACTCAATCAGTCTTTATCTTAATGGAGTTCTTAAGCCCATATCTCAAAGTTAGGCTAACTTAAATCCACAAAGGGCCATGTGCGAGATGGCGATGCCGACACATCACTGCTTCCTACTCACCATCAAGGTCTCTCTGAGCCACGGGGAAATCATTAAATGAAAGAAAGAAAAAAATGGGCAGTATGGAGAACCTATTTGGACAACTGGAAGGTATTAAGGCTTGATTTTATACTCAGGCCATGTCCTCAGGGTTTTTCCAACCACACAGAATTTTCTACTCTTAAATGACACATTGCATTGACGGACAACCCAAAAAATATCTCTGGTCTATAACTTTAAAATCCAGCTTCTGTTGGAACTGTCAACATGAAAGCAGAAATAAAGATACATTAAGAAGCTGGAACGTGCCTTTCAGTTCATGGAAATGCTAAAACGCTGTAGTCCCACTCCGTCTGAAAGCATGTGATGGAGATTTACTACTAATCACAGAACCGGCTTTACTAACGAAATGCACATGACAATCGCATGCGATTTATCGTGCAGCCCTAAAATGCAGTTTGACGCTCCTTGGGCAAGTTTGTGCCGTGTAATTAAGCAAGCAACAGGTTTGGGTGTCTCAAGCACCTTGACTGCTTGTAAATAGCCACAGAGGTGTACAAAAGCACTGAACATGAATAGTGACATGTGAATAGCGATAGTTGTGGGGATTAATTACTATAAATGATCAGTATTTATGACAGACCACAGTTGCCTTAAGCTGTTGAGAGACAAAGAGTCACTGGTTAACAACAATGAGACAGTTGGTTTGGGTTTCTTACTGCTGTTGTTGTCAATGAGGTTTTTTAATATTAAAAACGGGCACACATTACATAAGGAAAGTCTAGAGGAAATGTTTATCACCTGATGGGCAGTTGAGGCCTACCAATAAAAGCACTGTTGTTCTGTCAAAGCTATTTAACCTCTTCTAATATTAGTTTTAAACTAGACTCTTTAAATGGTTAAATATACTAATTCAGCAGAGTAATATGGAATAAATCAATTATTTATTGCTACTCTGTGCTTAATCTGTAACAAAAATGGCCCAGAGTTTCCCACATTTGAACAACCGGTATTTAAAGCAACAATAGTGTCAACATGAAATATAATTTTTCCCTTTTACTTTCTTAGGGTTAGGTTAGGGTTAGACTTTCCTGGTCTTAAGGACTTTGCACACTGGGTCTGCATGCAATTTCCGCATGCAATTTTTCACATTCACCATCCGTTCCTATCAAAATGCATGCTACGGTTGCAAAAATGCAGAAAATCGAACATGATCCGAAAGTGTGTAAGCATGATTCACACAACGTGAGGTTGTATATATTTTTCAACGTGCAAAAATTAGGGACCATTTTTCACCATCCAGTCTAATAATGATAAATGAAGTCCATGCTCCCAGATTTATCCTGTTTTGCTCTGAAACACGTCACATTAGCTTCCCACCAAAATCACTATGCATTTAAATGGTAAATCCAAGGGCTATAGACTAAAGCTCTCAGCAATAGGTTAGACAGTCCTTGAGGCTACCTGACCAATCATTATAGATAGCTCATGACTTGAAATGATGTTTCTGTGTTGAAACTTGTGCGCGATAACCATCTTTTAAACTTGACAAGGACAGTAAGGGAGCTGCCTTTCTGAAATCGACAGACAAAACGGGTATCTTTGCAGTGATGAAACATGCAGTAAAGGTGTTAAAGATAATCCTGGACAGCAAAATCGTTCCCTTTGAAAATGATATGATTGTTATCTTGAACACACAGGCAAGATAACACCATAGAAACTTTGTCTCGGCCACAGAGATACATCACATCAAAGCCTACCGCCCAAAAAGACATCTTTAAAAGTGATGTCATGTTTGAGGAAAAATGTTTAGGAAAGAAGATTATTAAAATGGCTTTGAGGTATGTTCTAAAAAAAAAACACACACACAATCTTCAAAATATATCTGGGAGTTCAGACAATGTCAGATAAATGTAAAAATAACAACTGCCACTGTTCTCAGTGTTTATTACGAGACTAGCTATCTACCGTCTTAGCATAGGGCTCTTATGAAGAAAATAACATGCCAAAATCTATAAACCAGACCAAATATAATGTCAAAACCGCTGAACTGTATTATTAATGCCACAGTACTAAATGGCAAAGTTTATGAAAAGTTCCTGTGGGAAAGCATAACTGAAGGTGACGCTTGTTAAAAAAAATAGGTTTGACGTAAAATAAACACTGAACACAACCATGAAGAGATTTTGGAATACTATAAGCTTTATGCCTTGTTTTTAGCACTCTAGTCTAATAAATATGATTTTAAGGAACAAAACTACCTTCCAGCATTTGACTTGACTCATATCAGGCCTCACAAAACTAAGTTTCCAAACTTATTATAGTAACTAGCATGTCATAACCTGGAAGAGAACAGAGACTATACTTCTAACCAATACCATTTTATGATTTTAATGGAAACACAAACTTTTGTCAGTACTTATAAGCAATAAATAAGTGTAGGGCACTATGTAGGACGTGACACTTGTCGTTTGTCATTCTGTGACTTTTGAGTCGTTTTCTTCCCTGGGCAATGTCAGTTAAGAGCGTTAAAGGACATAAAGCGTGTTGTTTTTAAGAGAATGGGGTTTTAAATTGACTCGGGCTGGCCAGATTTGTGTACTTACAGATGGACAGTGGTCTTAGGCAAGTCTTGAGGGACATCGGTAATGTCTAAATGACTGCAGTCGGACGCATCAAGCGTACACGTACAGTTTTGAGGACACGGTGCGCCATAATTGATGATCAGTTCCAGCGTCAAAAGCCAATAAAACACATGATATGAAAGTGATCCCATCTGTCCCAGCCACGCCGCCATTTTGTATCCAGTTGTCTCAGCGCTTAACGATAGATCTCTCTCTCATCCACAAACGGACAGCTCGAGCTTATTGAGTTTCCCAGAGTCCGAGTGTTTCGACTTCATTAAGTTGTTTGTTTACCCAGCGGTAATGTGAAATTACACCGGGTTGATTTAAGGCTATGCATCAGTCCCAGATTTGAAAACAGTCCACAGTAAAATTGTATCTCCCCCGCTGCACCACCACTCAAGTAAATCAAAGGTGAATCACGACGAGGCAATACAAGAAACTTGTCCACAAGCCAAAACTAAATGCAGTTGTCCTCAAAAGGTTGAAAAGGGGGTCTGGATGGGAGATAGACAGGCGCTTTGTTTTGGCAAAAGAGGATCGACTGAATCAAATGTAGTTTGAGGACTTTAAAGCGTCGATGTTTCTGAAGTTTTTGATCCAAAGTGATTCGTTATTCTCAAAAGTAAAACCATAGTCGATCGTGACTATTAACTCCATACGAATGTGTCGAAAGACAATCTGAGATCGTCGGCGCTTTGAAGAAACTTTTTCTCAGGAAAAACCGCACTCTTTAAAAAAAGTTTAATGCTCTCGTTTCTTCGCGGATTTGATATAAAGTTTTCCAACTGCGAATGCAGGAGTTTGGATCACTCGAGTGAACTGTGATAAAGCACTTTTGAAGCGAAAGGTTCCAGTAAACAGTCCGACTGTTGTGAACTTTGCGGCTCGCTTTACTTTCCCTCTCTCTCTTTACTGACCTGCGCGCGGTTAAACGAAATTATCTCGTTGTACGGTTCGAAAACTCCGATAATTCACAAATTCACCTCCGCTTGTTTAACCCCTCCCGGACTTTACTTTCTTTTTATCCAGACGTTCTTTAGTCCCACGTTGGATACATTAGAAGTCATAAAGATTCCCTCATTTTGCTTTCCGATTGGTGCTTGAAGAATGATTGACAGTCAAACTCTGGATCTCATTGGCTGCTTTGGAGCGCTCAGGCGCCACGATTTTGGAGGTGCTGGAGCCCAGCTGTCAGTCACCTCGCGTTAGCCCCGCCCATCTTTCACACCCAGAGTGCGAAACGGCAACGCCCCCTTTGACTCTCATCGTGTCTTAAAGGGACAATGTTCATGTCTGGTTTTTAATACAATACAATATTATATTGTTGTATAATATATAGTGTAATAAATGCACTTAGAATGTAAAAATGAAAAGCAGGAAAGTGAAATAAACAATAGACTTTCTGCCGTAATTTATTTATTACAGTCCCCATATTGTTTTTGACACAGAAAAGCTAAAATATAAAATTTGCAAAATACTGTTTCTTTGCCACATAAAGCTTTTTATTCCATGCCTTGACAAAAAGGCATCAATTAAAAATAAATAGTGTCAACATCAACAGGGCTTTATTTAATGTAATATTGACATGAAATAAACTTGAAGCTACATTGCTGATAAACATAATCCAAATAAGTGATCCCACATTTTGTCCTCTGTAACCCAAAGGCATTTGACTCAGGTATTTTGGCTTTCTATTCTGAGAAGAGCTCTTGACATGGTTTTACATATGATTTATTTGTCAGTGAGCCGAATGTAAATCATTTGCTTTACAAACAACTTGTAAGTGACACAAGTGTCAAGAGACCATAAAAAGACACAGTTTTGCGCTTCAAAGGGTATCAGCAGTGTAAATGAACTTGGAAAAACAATGCAATAACAATGTTATATTTCAAATCCATAATGGAAAACACAACTCTATTTAGCAAATAGTAAATGCACTGAATCTTCATTAACACATGTGACATATGAATTGGACACAATCTGTAATCTAAAGTGAAACATTAAGAGTTAGTAGAGCTATTAATTGTATGTTTGTTTAGATGAATTCCCACTGATATTTTGATTAAACACTGTCTCAGGGATGTTTTTGGATCAGCTATAATGGTGAGAAAGTTGGCCAGTAGTTGGCAACTAATGTGCGTATCAGATGAGAGATCCTTACTTCTCTTTCTTGCTCTGTCTTCTCTCTATCTCTCACTCTCAATCTACAGCATTCACAGCTGGAAAAAGATAAAAGACCCTTGTGCGAGGGTTTGGACAGATGGTGCAAAGCATAAAGACGCTGGATTTGGTTCTTCTCTGATAGACAGAGTAAAGTGAAGTGGGCCTGAAGCAGAGTTTTTAAACGGTAGATAATTCAGTGTTGGAAGAGATGCTGTTCCATCTACGTGAATTGTGTTTTGTGTGTTTTTGTGTGTGTGTTGCAGACAGTCCTGTGCCAATTTATCATGCTGGCCGTGCAGGAGTCTTCAAAAATAACGAGCCCATCTGCTCAAGCTATTCGTCAACAATAAAAAGGAGAGGCGTGAAACGAAGCCAGCACGTTGTACTATCTCTGGATGTTTAACGGCTGTGCACAATAGCGAAGAAATGCCTGGGTTAATACAAAGCAGAGACACTTGCACGTCCCACCATATCTCTGAGTACTGGCTAAAAAGCGACTAAAAAAATCTAAATATATTAGTGCTGTCAAACGATTAGTCACGATTAATCGCGATTAATCACATGCACAATAAAAGTCTTGTTTACATATTATATGTATGTGTACTGTGTATGTTTATTTATGTATATATAAATACACAAACATGCATGTATTTATTTTCAGAAAAATATGCTATGTTTGTATATTAAATATATTTACATAAAATATAAGTTATATAAATATACACTTGTAAATACATGTAAGTATTTTCTATTTGTGTGTATTTATATATACATAATAAATATACACAGTACACACACATATATTACGTAAACAAAAACTTTTATTTTGGATCCGATTAATCACAATTAATCATTTGACAGCACTAATATATATTCTTCATTAACACACAACTTATCACTTCACAAGATGTTAAATGATGGACTGTTGTTGTGTGGTTCCTCGTGGATTATTGTGATGTTTTATCAGTTTTTTGGTCTCTCATCCTGACGGCACCCATTCACTGCAGAGGATCCATTGGTGAGCAAATGATGCAATAAATTTCTCCAAATCTGTTCTTAAGAAAAAACTAACTACATCTTAGATGGCCTGAAGGTGAATAAACTGTCAGCAAAGTTTGATGTTTGGGTGAACTATTCCTTTAAGAAACACTCTCTTATCTCAGCGCAGAACTTTGCACGGCCCCTGTGCAGGTGTCCGAACAAGAAGGTAGAGATAGTTTTTTCTTTTTCTTTTTTATTGTGTATGTATACTAACATTTACATTTCTCACTGTTGTTTGTTTAATGAAGTGAGTGGATGTCACCCACTTCTGCCAAGTTCTTTTCATTTCCTAGAGCTCGATGCCTACAGGCCATAACCGTAAGTGTTGAAAGATGTCCCCTCCTTGACCTGTTTTTGAGTGTTGCACAGGTTGCCCATCACTCGATGTCATCCCTGGAGAAGGTATGCCTTGTTGCAACAGCCTTGTGTTAACAGCTTGCTTTTATTAAGTGTTTACCTGGGCAACGTCTCTTTGGTGTCCTCAATCAGCACACAGATTCAGGAGTGATGTATAGACACTGACTTCCATACGCTGGCAGGTGGAGAACACAAACACAGGGAAGCTCTTGTTTATTTGAGCAGGAGTGTTTTAATAGGGCCAAGTGCAAAATACATGATAAAAGAAGCAATGATCTGGAATGGGATTGTGTGTGTGTGTGTGTGTGTGTGTGCCACAGGGCAGGAATGCAATGTGTGAAAGGTGACTTATGTATGGCTACGTTTAAAAAGTGATGCATCTCTAGTTTAGTAGCAATCTTGTTAAGAAGGTTTTTTTTTTATTTTTTAGGTTCTCTTATCAATGCTGGGTTTCTCTCTGAAACCAGGCAGGGTATTATTTTTAGTATTGTATGATCTCAGACCAAAGGTGTTATTATGTAATTCGTGCAGATAATCTAATAAAATAATGGCTTGATTTAATTGAACTTAAATACTATTTAATTATTTTACATTATCTTTTAATTTCATTTCATTTAAAATTCAAAAATATTTTAAATATAATATTTTAACATTTCAAAAAAAGCATATGAAATAACTGAAAAATATAATAATAAAAAAAATATTCATTTTTATTATAAAAAATTATTAATTTATATTAAAAAATATTCATTTTTCACCAGATAAATGCAGTCAGGGAACTAGGGATGAAATGTAATTCATGTAGTATTTGTAAAGGAAATTTGAGATAATTTGAATCTAACATGACACTTTTACAAAACTTTTGACTGAAGCTTCAAAACCTCACATGGTGTGTGCATAATCTTATCAAACTGGTAAATCTACAGAAACTCCAGTATGTAAATTAAATTATGTCTTCAGTGGAGTCCAATGAACATGGAAGCTCGACTGGGGAAATTCAATTTATTTAAAGTTACATGATCCTCATTCCCGTCTACCACAAATGAGCACATGGGACAGTGCTTGGGGCACAGATTTATGGGTGATTTATCAACGTCACTAACTATCTTAAGTGGCTGATGAGCTGGTGAAGTGGTCATTATGTATTTTTTGCAGGGGGTGTTACGGTGAACAGGGGCACACTGATTTACTTAGACTAAGAAAGTCTCTCCAGAGATAAAACTGATAAAGTGGCCCGCTGGGGATTGAAATGTAGACAAATTCAGACCTGACTTAACCGCTTGTTTAGCTTCTCTCACAATCTGTGACTCACAGACAACCGTCCTATTTTTGTTTTTGTTTGTTTCAACAGAAATATCAAGATGTGATGTCATATAAATGCTTTATACATTTAAGATCTTTTCAATTAATCACTTAATCAAGTTTACGAAGACCTTCTGGATGATCATTATCAAATCAGAATGATTTGGTTCTGGAGTTCAACTCCGACTTCGATCCAGTTGGAGCAGTTAAAAGGAAAGTTCACCCAAAAACGCAAATTTGCTGAAAATGTACTCATCCACAGACCATCTGAGATGTAGATGAGTTTGTTTCTTCATTGGACCAGATTTGGATAAATCTAGCATTACATCAGGAGAGAAATATGCACAGATCAAGCACAGTATACAAGCAAAACAGTCCAAAAACAGTTTTAAACAAATATGTGGGTGGATTTTGATATGAGAGGACAACAGGGGATTTTTCATGGGATGAAGTGTTATTATGTATTATGGACACATATTTTGTACAGAAGCAACTGTTTAAATTTAAAGGGGTCATATGATGCTTTTGTTGTCATGCTTTAATGTTCAGAAAACGCATTCTTTTTCAAAAACTGTACATGCCTCTCTCAAACACGTTGTTTTCTACAAAGTCCCTCCTTCCGACAAGCGCAGTCTTCTCTGATTGGCCAACTGACCCAGTGCATTGTGATTGGCCAAACACCGCAAGCACTCGTCAGAAATGTAACGCTCCTTTCCATGATTGCAAGCTTCGTCTTTCATAATAAATGCAAAGACATTTAATAATGTCTTTAGTTTAACCATCAGTTTAAGCCCGAAAGGGGAACAGAGTGGAGTGACAGATACAGTGATGAAGCTCATATGTGTTTGCAGTACACAAGACACAGACAGTTAAGACAGCTTACTCCACTGTGTGACCCTCTCTCTCTCTCTCTCTCTCTCTCTCTCACACACACACACACACACACACACACACATACAAGAGCGCAAAACTCCTCGTTTGAACATTCAATAGCAGATACTTAAACTAATAACAAAACATACTTACAGTAGCTGATTCAGAAGCACCAGATTGTTTTAGGAAAGTCAGAATTACCTCCTCCCCTAGACTTACAAAACAGTTGTCCATAAAATGTGTTACTGTTCTGTTGTAAGTAATCAGAAGGCCAAATAAAGTGCTTCTGCTCTCGCCTAGATACACACAGCATCTCTCTGACATGGCTGCTTCAACCCTAACTGCGGTTACTTCTTTCTTTGAACATTTGGGCAGCATTACGCAAATATTTCCACATAGTGAAGTAGACATGTGGGGGCGTGGCAGAGTCTTTACTTTGTTAAAGAATATCTCTTTAGATTTGAGACTTTAGTTTTTGTAACTTTACAAACTTACAAACAACTTTACAACTTTATCTTCTTCATGCGCCAAGAGCTTGTGCCACTCCAAAGAGAAAGGAACAAATCGCATCATATGACCCCTTTAAAAGATGGTCTTGTTTCCTACAAGCACAAAGCATTAGAAGACTTAGAATATGCTACATACACTTACGAAAGAAAAATATATTTACCAATATATTTCTTAAAATATATTGTGATAAATTGTAATATATTATTTTCCCTTTTTATTTTCTAATATTTTATATATTTGAATACATTTAATAATATATTGATGATACATATATTATATTATATATTGCAAAATATACAAATGATTGCCACTTTCAATATATTACAATATATTAGAAAAAATTATATATATAAGAATATGCCTAATATATTACATGATATTTTCCAATATACTGCAATATATTTTTGTTTCAAAAGGGTAAGACTATAGGGTAACACTTTATAATAACTGCATGCTATTAATCATTAGTTAAGCATTAGGAAACAGTTAATCCATCATTTATAAAGCATTAATAGACATTTATAAGCAGTTTATAAATACAAATATAAATGCTTTATAGCTGATTTAAAAGCATATCTATAATGTATTTAATAATAGTTTTTTCATACTTTATTAATGATCAATTTATCATTTCTAAATTAAGTATAGCATTATTTACACACCAGTTATTAAGGAGTTGTCAGTGTTTCATAAGATCACTTAGAAATTGTAAGTAAATGATTAATAAACTATTTAAATGTGCATTCATACATCTTTTTATTCAGACATATAGTAATAGTTACTTATAGTGTTAATAAATGGTTTATTAACATGTATTTATACTGTAATTCAGGGTTAATTCATGTAGTTGTTAGTTAACTATTTTTGTGAGCTCATCTAAAGTGAGGACTATTTATGCCTTGTAAAGCTTTTACAAATGAGATTTAAAGGCTGTTAATATTTCTATGTTCTGTATCACTGTGTTGTGTTTGTTTCTGTTTTTTTGTTTAGAAGATAACTGAGCCTTTAAATATCCTTTATAAATGCTTTACAAGGCATAACTAGACTCACATTAGATGAGCTCACATAAATAGTTAACTGACCACTACTAAATGCTTTATAACTACCTGAATTTACTGCATTTCTTGTGATCTTATGAATCACTGGCAACTCCTAAATAACTGGTTTGTAAATAATGCTATACTTCATTGAGAAATGATAAATTGATCATGAATAAAGTATGAAATTACACATTATAGATATGCTTTTAAATCAAGAATAAAGCATTTATATCTGTATTTATAAACTGATTATTACTGTCTATTAATGCTTTATAAATTATGAATTATCTGTTTACTAATGCTTAATTAATGATTAATAGTGTACAGTTCTTACAAAGTGTTACCGACTATAGTTTTAAGGTGCTTTTGTGTCTTTTTTCAAGCTTGAACACCCCAGGTTCCATTCATTGTAACTGCATGTATAAGAACGACAGTACCATTCTTCAAAATTTCTTCTTTTTGTTCCACCAAAGAAAGAATGTCATACAGGTTTGAAACGACATGAGGGTGAACATGTAAGTAATTTTTGTGAGAACAATTCCTTTAAGATAAAGCCCCACCAGGAATATAACCCTGTTCAAATAACCTAGAACACCACGTTTCTTGTTTTCTTTCCATTCATCCTCCTCTTTCTTCTCATCCTTTATGAGGCACAATACAGCAGGGAAGGTGAGAGAATGAACGAAGACGGCGATGAGAAGAAGAGGCCAAAACCCTTTAGTGGTCTGAAACTCACGCATGCTCGGCAATCCCAAACACTGCAGCTGTGAAACCTTTCTTTCTCTTCCTCTTTCTCCTCTCTCTCTCTGTCTTTCTCGCTGGCTCTCTTTCTTTTCCCAGACCTGAATAGAGCTGCACTGAATAGACTGGGCCAGGTCGGCTGAATAGTCGCACTGGAGGGAGGGGTGGGAGCAGAGCCCAAATGAACCGGAACCCCTACAGAGAGCTCCGCTCCTGGCGACGGATATGATAGCGCAGAGAGGGGAGCTGCGTTTAATCGCTCATAATAGAAATTAGCATGGTGTAATGAACCCGATTCAAAAGTCCATTATTTGCGCAGTTCAAAGAGAGGGGTGACTTTGTAGTTGGAATCTGTGAGCCCAAGCCAAATATAAAAAGGAAAGCATTTGTCAAAACTACGTATGACATTGTCAAAGCAAACAGCTAATTTTCTGTTTCTTTTTGCACAGGAAAGAACTATTTTTTTTTTCTGTGTACAAAAGAAAAGTGTCACCCGAATACACTGACCAAGGAGAACATTGCTAAAGCAATAGCATTGCTCTGACATGTACGTTCAACATGATTTTACATATTTATTTAGCAATCAATCATGTTGCACAAAGCATATTTCAAGTTTGAGCTATACGTTTTTTTTTGTCTCTCATCCAAGCAGAACTGTCATGACGCCACATGTGCACAGAGAAATTGGTTTTGTTATCCATGTTTCTTTTAACCTTTTCACAAGTTTACACCAGGTATTCAGATCACAAGGTGTCAGCTGAGACCCATTGCGGTTTACATTTGTTTTTCACATGCGACCCATAGTGCCTGTGCCCATATGAGAAAATTCAATTTTGGGGGAACTATCCCTTTAAAGCTATGGAATGACTTAAAAAAATGAAATTATATAAAAAATAAAGGAAATAAATATTTGTCAATACATTCACAAATTTTATTTCAACAACATTATATTATTATGAAAATACAATATTAAAATGAAATGTATTTATTATTATATACATGAAAATAAATAAATACATAAATAGGTAATCATTGCAATGGCTCAGTCAGTCTTTTCAATTATCTCTCCAATTCTCTAGTGAAAGTTATTTCCCAGAGTGCACTGCCTGTCCGATTGCTTGACCCCTCCACCTCATAATCACCCACCTCTGGCAAGACAACAAGTCTGTCCCTCCCTTTTCCCCCATGCTAATCCAAGACTTGTTACCCTGATGACTATGGAAGCATATGGGTAGCATTATTCAATTTGGGATGTAATATGCAAAATGACAATGCAATATGTAAAATGGCAATGCATTTCTGTATTTACATTTACATTTTCCAATACATTTGTGCAACGTTTGGTGCAAAATGAAAATGAAAATTAAATTACATAATTTTCATTTGCCATTTACTACACCAGTTTTAAAATTTAAAATGAATATTAATTTTAAAGCTTTATAAGTTGCAAAATTAAAATGAAAATGTATTACAGAAATGGTTAGATATGTCTAACATGTTAAAGCAAAAACTGTGGCAAAGTGATCATTTAAATGCTATTTTTCTTAATTGCATTAACACTCACAGTCAAGACACTTACGATTGCATTTTCATTCGGTGTCCCGCAATGAATGTAGCAAAACTCAATGTGCACATTGAAAATGCATTCCGAGCCGATCACGTGTCCCCGCCCTCGCGCCACGTCAATCATTGTGTGAACAAGGCGGGGCTTACAGAAGGTCAGAGACTCAAGTCTCAAGAAGAGGATTCAATCAAGTGAGACAACATAGACAAGACAGTTGGTCCGTGTATGTTTTGATCATATCGGTTTATGGCTTCAATATTTCATTCGGACTTGTGGGCGGAGCTGAAACGCTGCTTTCTTCTGATTGGTCGAATCAGATCGGTTTTCATCTGACAGCCTTCAGCTCGGTCTTGTCATTCTTTCAGGCAGAATAAGAGTCAGTGCGAGTGAAGCACTGAAATGTCTGAAACTACGCTCACTGTTAATTAGCATAATATTTGAATCAGATGTAGCTGGGCAAATTCGTGCTGCTGAGACCTGCAAATTATTTCTAGGTTGTAGTATTGTATGAATATTGTCCCACTAATAAATACAGTGCAAATAGTTCTGTCCCTTTGGATAACAGTGAAGTGGAAATTAAAATCAATAATAGACTGAACAGTTCCATGTCTGTAACATTTACCACTCTCATCTTTTAAGTCATAAAGCACTAGGTATGTGTGTGTGTGACATTAATAAATAATTGTAAAAATGAATATAGTTACATTTCTAAATAAAAATAGTAAAATTAGCTCCATGCTGCTCAGTGCTCCTGTAGCCTACCCCAGAGCGCCCTCTCGCGGCTGTAGACGGTAATGTTTTCTCTTGGTCTTGAATAAATGTGACATATAGTCCAGTGCGACTTATATATGTTTTTTTCCTCGTCATGACGTATTTTTGGACTGATGCAACTTATACCGAAAAATACAGTTAACATTATTATTATTATTTATTATGAGAGTAATTGACACAGACTAGAACTTTAATGTTTCACCCAATTCAGCTCATATCTTTAGACTCGTCCGACTCGTGTTGCTTGTATAACTGGCCAGACTTACCTTCCCAAAAAATCCTATTTAATTTTATTTCATAAATTTAACTATATTTATTTCCACTTTACTGTTATCCAAAGGGACAGAACTATTTGCACTGTTTTTATCAGTGGGACAATATTCATACAATACTACAACCTAGAAAATAATTTGCAGGTCTCAGCAGCACGAATTATGTGCCCAGCTACATCTGATTCAAATATTATGCTAATTAACAGTGAGTGTAGTTTCAGACATTTCAGCTGAAGACTGTCAGATGAAAACCGATCCGATTCGACCAATCAGATGAAAGCAGCGTTTCAGCTCCGCCCACAAGTCCGAATGAAATATTGAAGCCATAAACCGAAATGATCAAAACATACACGGACCAACTGTCTTGTCCATGTTGTCTCACTTGATTGAATCCTCTTCTTGAGACTTGAGTCTCTGACCTTCTGTAAGCCCCGCCTTGTTCACACAATGATTGACGTGGCGCGAGGGCGGGGACACGTGATCGGCTCGGAATGCATTTTCAATGTGCACATTGAGTTTTGCTACATTCATTGCGGGACACCGAATGAAAATGCAATCGTAAGTGTCTTGACTGTGAGTGTTAATGCAATTAAGAAAAATAGCATTTAAATGATCATTTTGCCACAGTTTTTGCTTTAACATGTTAGACATATCTAATCATTTCTGTAATACATTTTCATTTTAATTTTGCAACTTATAAAGCGTTAAAATTAATATTCATTTTACATATTAAAACTGGTGTAGTAAATGGCAAATGAAAATTATGTAATTTAATTTTCATTTTCATTTTGCACCAAACGTTGCACAGATGTATTGAAAAATGTAAATGTAAATACAGAAATGCATTGCCATTTTACATATTGCATTGTCATTTTGCATATTACATCCTAAATTGAATAATGCTACCCATATGCTTCCATAGATGACGCCAGTGCTCTGATAAAACACTCTCAGTTGTGGTGATTTTGCCATTGATTGCTGCAGCTGCACAGCTTATAGCCATCCACCCCTGAGGCCCCTGTTATAGATAATGGGATAATGGTTGCCACCTTCTGAATAGTTGTGGCCCACAGCGGTGTGAGATACTGCACGGATCAGTGCAACATTTGCTGAAAATCGCAGAGGAATGCATGTAGGTGTGTTTGGCAGCTTTATTCCTGCATTGCAATTGCATTTACAATTATGTTTTTACAAAAAAAAAATTCCAACTGCCTACATTGGATGTTTTCCAGACATAAATGATCATATGAAAATATGAATAAAACCCTCTATAAAATAGAATATGTAAAATTCCTTATAATAAAACCGAAAGAAAATGTAATATTTTTTTAAAAATATTATTTAATTATTTAATTAATTTAATTTTATATATGAATATATAAAAACAGCATTTTTCTTTTAAAAATACAAAAAATAAATATTTTGTAACATTCTTTACCATCACATCTGATCAATTGAATGCATCCTTGCTGAATAAAAGCATTCATTTCTTCTTAAAAAAAAAAGTAAAAATACAAAAATTATTATTTACCCAAAATATATTGATGGTAGTATTTCATGGTTTCTACAAAAAAATAAAAATAATAATAATTATATATATATATGTGCCGGTCATATAATTAAGATATCATCAAAAAAAAATTCACTAATTCCATTCAAAAAGTGAAATTTGTATATTATATTCATTCATTACACACAGACTGATATATTTCAAATGGTGATTTCTTTTAATTTTGATTTTCAATTATATATATATTAAAATGCCAGAAACAGTTTTCAAAATGTATAATAATAAGAAATGTTTCTTGAGCAGCAAATCAGCATGTGATGCTGAATCCTGGAGTAATGGCTGCTGAAAATTCACCTTTGCATCACAGGAACATCTACTAAAAAAATTAACTGTTATTTTAAATAAATAAATATTTTTTTTTTCACAATATTACTGCTTTTAACGCATGGATTAATATAAACAAATATACAAATTATATGTAATTTGAAAATAATATGTTCATTTAAGGGAAGACTACACTGTGGGAAACAATCACAGCTAATTAATTTATAACATTGAGAAAGAAAATGACGAAGAATCAAGCAAACAGCCAATTTGAATGAATAGATTTAGTCTTTCCTCATCCAGCCTTGCTCAGGTATGCATCTCAATTTGAGCTCAAACACAAGAGGTTCCAGCTCGGCGAGTAAACAAGGACCGAGGCCTATACAGCGAGGCCTATTCAGTCTCCTGACACGGCTTCAGTTCTCCAGTCTCCTAGAGCATCCAGCTGTGAGCACTTGAGACAGGCCAGGGCCTCACACTGAATACTCAATGCACCAACTGCCAGAGGACTTTCCAGAAACTTCCATTCCTTTGGCCGACAGCATTTTGAAAGAGCCATTATCTCCAAACCCCAAATTAGGCTGAAATGCTCCATCCAGAATGTGAATAACCTAAATAGGAATAATAATTTTTTGCTGAGGAACGTACTCATTTATATTGATATTGTGATGCTTATCTCTCAGAATAAAGGCTACTTGAAACAAGAATGCACAGAATACAGATAACATGGAAGAAAATTGCAATTTTCTTTAGAAATACTTCACGCTTGCCAGCATGAGTCGTGAGAGACAGTGTGGGTTTCCACATTTTAGTGTTACATGAGCTAGTGTGTCTGTATGTAAACAACCGACTACCAAAGCATGCTTATGTTAAGCGTCTGATTTACTGGCCAAATAAAAGCTTCTGTGGATTTGGTTCTGTCAGAGTATGTTCACGCTAACTCTACAAAACCACAAGGCAAATTGCCCTGCGTTTAATCAAGGGGGAAACTGAGCCATGTTCATTCATTCATGACAGAGTAAAACAAACACAGAAAAAGAGTCAGAGAAAGAGAGAGAAAGTGTGTGTCGAAGAAAAAGAGAAATAATTCATTCTAAAAATAGAGTACTTGCTAAGTTTGTTTCATTAATCTAATGTTGGGCATATTTCTTTTATTTTGTAAAACATCTATCTATCTATCTATCTATCTATCTATCTATCTATCTATCTATCTATCTATCTATCTATCTATCTATCTATCTATCTATCTATCTATCTATCCATCCATCCATCCATCCATCCATCCATCCATCCATCCAAAATCTCGGGTGGACTTTTTCAGAAGGTTTTTGCATCTTTGGTCTTTAAATCAGTCTCCCTTGTAACATATAATATATAATACACATAAAATAACATATAATACATTTATGTAAACAGCTGTGAAAGTATTATGTGACTGAGAGAAGGCAGGGATGTCTGATACAGATGCACCATTTATTAAATGACTATAGGAAATGTCTAATGACTATGAAAAACACTATAATGGAGTGTGATATAGACACCCTTATGAAACTAAAATATATTGTAGTATATTGGGAAATATCATGTAATATATTAGGCATATATTCTTTTATATATTTATTTTTCCAATATATTGCAATATATTGAAAGCGGCAATTATTTGTATATTTTGCAATATATTATATAATATATGTATCATCAATATATTATTAAATGTATTCAAATATATAAAATATTAGAAAATAAAAAGGTAAAATAATATATTACAATATATCACAATATATTTTAGGAAATATAATGGTAAATATATTTTCCTTTCGTAAGGGCACAGAAACAGTTTCAAAAGCCATAAAGCTGTACATTTTTGGAATTTCCTTAAATTTAACCCTAGAAACAAATAGTGGATATATGAGCAATGGAGAGCTCAGTCATACAGGAAACAGTAATCAAAAAAGAATGACTTGTCTTACATGCACTGCACTGTAATGCCAGGTTCTTTTCTTACTAAAAATGATTCCAAACATGATGCATCGACCAAAGCCAAAGCTGTGCTGTTGCTGATTTACAGGGATATGCTGTCAAACAAGAAATCTGGTGAATAATGGACCTTTTTCCAACTTCTAAGAGAGCGGGGAAAAAAGACCAATAATTCAGCAGGGGTGTGAAGCACAAGTGTGATGTGTTATCTGGAGTCTGCCTTGGGTTTTCAGGGTGTGGCGATTGATTAATTCAGGGTGTTCAGAAGGGGCTGACTGACAGGTCCGTGACAGGGAAAATGCACTGCAGTTCTGCATGTCTAACTCCCAACAGCTGCTGGTGGAGCACCTTCATCACTGTCATCATCACTGATGTTGTAGTCATTAATACCATTTGAGCAATGCAGTGTTATTCAGTATTACTGAATTCATTGTTAACAGCATCTTTTGTCATCATGAACATAAGATCAGAAAGTCACCATCACATAATTATTCATACCCCAGAGCATGCTGGGAAGAGTGCAAATGGGACCGGCCCAACTATATGAGGCCTAAATGCATTAATCCAAATCACATGCAAAACTACACTAATCAAGTAAATCTTTGCTTATTTTTTTTTAGCAGTATTTAATCGGATTTTTGACATTCACATGTGCATCTACAACCCAATAAATTTTAATAGTCACGATACAATTTAACACAATTTTAACAATTTGCACAACCGATGTAAAAAGAAAATGATTCCACAAAATACTGCAATTAAAGGTTTCAAACAGAGATGTTGACAAAGAGGAAAAACTTACTAACGGACTGTAGCTTTAAAAAAATCTTTTTTTTTAGTAAACAGGTTCAATGTATTTCCATCCTTTTTTTCCACGTTAAGATTTTAGACAAATGTTATGATGTGAAACGTCCAGGGTCACTGTTGGCTGGAGATGGCTGGTATTCTCTGCAGCTTTGTCCTTGGAGAAAGGATACAGATGGACATAAAGCA
The DNA here is from genome assembly GCF_003368295.1 of Carassius auratus. Taxonomy (NCBI): domain Eukaryota; kingdom Metazoa; phylum Chordata; class Actinopteri; order Cypriniformes; family Cyprinidae; genus Carassius; species Carassius auratus. The sequence goes on along the minus strand of NC_039278.1, from coordinate 9,472,756 downwards.
GACTTTAAAACTGCTGACTTATGCCTGCTTGTTATTGTCATGATTTATCCTAAAAGCTGTAAAACGATAGGACAGATATGTGTTTGGGGAGTTTTTGAACGTAGCAAGTTCCTAATCTGTGCAATCAATTTTATATTTGATCCATAAGTGGTTTTTATATCAGTTCTCCTGTGTGAACAATAATGACAAATCCAGATGTCAAGTTATGCTCCCACTGCCTTCCTTTAGGTTTTTGCCTGTAACATTTTTTCATTAATTTGAATTTTAGATTTTTAGCCCATTCCTCAGTACAGAACCACCTCAGCTCTGTGATGTTGGTGGGTGCTTGCTTCAGGTCTTTCCACAAAATTTCAGTTGGATTAAGATTAAGACTTTGACTTAGCCGTTCCAAAACATTAACTTTGCCCTCCTTTAACCATTTTTTGTTGTTGTTGTTGTTGTTGGTAAAATGATGTGTGTGCTCGGGTCGTTATCTTGCTGCATGACCCATTTTCTCTTGAGATTCAGTTCTCAGGCAGATGTCCTGAGTCTGACATTCTCCTTTAGAGTTTGGTGGTTTAATTCAGAATTCATTGTTCTGCTCAACCCTGGCCCAGATGCAGTAAAACAGGCCCAAACCATGATACTACCACCACCATGTTTCATAGATGGGATAAGGTTCTTATGCAAGGATGCAGTGCTTTCCTTTCTACAAACATAATGCTTCTCATTTAAATGAAAATATTCTGTTTTGGTCTTATCCAAATTTCCGCCCACAAAACATTTCTCCAATAGCCCTGCGGCTTGTCCACATGCTCTTTATCAAACTGCAGAAGAGGAGCAGCAGTGTTGTTTTTGGAGAGCTGTGGCTCTCTCTTTGCAACTCTGCCATGCACACCATTATTGTTCAGTGTTCTCCTGATGGTGGACTCATGAACTTTAACATTAGCCAGTGTGAGAGAGGTCTTTAGTTGCTTAGAAGTTACCTCACAGTAGCCCCGCAGACTATTACACATCTTGCTTTTAGAGTGAGGGTAACAGTGGTCTTGAATTTCTTCCATTCGTATCACACTCTGTCTGATTGTGGATCTGTGGAGTCCAAACTCTTTAGAGATGGCTTTGTAACTTTTTTCAGCCTGATGAGCAACAGCAACTCTTTTTCTTAAGGTCCTCAGAGATCTCCTTTGTTTGTTCCAAGATTCACATCCACAAACAGATAGACCCCTGTTCTCTAAATAAAACAGGGCACGCACTGACACCTGATAGTCATCCCATGCACTGACTGAAACACCTCTGAACAGATGGACTCTATTTCACCTTCAAATTACCTGCTGGAGATCTCCTAGAGAGCCACATACTTTTGCCGCTCAGATATATAATATTAGATTTTCCTGAATAAATGAATGACAAAGTATATATTTTTGTCTCATTTGTTTGATTGGGTTCTCTTCACTTTAAATCATAAATTGCTTGTGTATTCTGAATCATAATCATATACCCTTACTTGAATCAAAGTGGTAATATATATATAATATAATAGCACATGCATGGGCAATGGCTTGTGAAAAAGTGTTTTTACTTACTATTTGTACCAGCTGTGCAGATGAACACACAAACCTTTGCACAGATGGGAAGTCAGCCATTATTATATATTACTGCTCATTTATTTTCAAACTGCAGCATTTAAAAGCAATTATCTGTATTGCTCACTAAGTCAGAAAAGAGCAGACATCTGCAAACAGAGATGGAAAAACTTACATCTATGTGTCTCATTTAAAACTGTTTTGTTATACAGTATTTCTGAAAAAAAAGTCTCTGATGCTTATCAAAGGTGAATTTATTTAAATTAAAAATTAAAAATGTAATTTAAAAATTAAACCTATCATGTGTTCCTGGGGAATCAAACCCCCAACCTTACGCCTGATAGCGCAGTGTTCTACCAATTGAGCTACAGGAAAACAAAGCTGTGTTACTGGATTTTCAGCAGCCATCAGGGCAGTGTCACGTTCTTTCAGAAATCATTTAAATATGCTTATATGATTTGGTGATCCAAAAAAAAAAAAATTATTATTATCATTACAGTTGGTTTTGTCACAGATTATTTTGTATAAAACAGAGTAACAACTGTAAGAAGCAAAAACGAGCTTAGAATGGTTGCATTAGTGTGACCTGTTTTCAAAAGATTCCAGGAAGTACTGATGTTTTGAAAAGAATAGTGAATGTATTGCTGAACAATTCTCCACTGCAGGTGTGCTGCTCTGTGCGAAGGGAGAAATACAACACTGACAGAGAAAACAAACAAAGAAAAGAAAGGATGACAAATGTAATTTTCGTCATTCGCAAGGCCTCACTGGATGGACAAAAGCAATCAACTGACATGTGCGTATGCGGGCTCATTTGTTGTTTTGCAGCCTGATCTCACGGCAGTTCGTACATATTTTATGAGGTGGCTAATTCGTATGAATTTGTACGACCTCATTCATACAAATTCATACGATTTGTCCTAAATCATACATATTTTACGTGTTGCACAATTCGCATTCATTTGAATGAATGACCTACACCTAAGCCCACCTCTAAACATACCCGTCACTGGGGTCTAAACAAATCATACAAAATCACATGAGTGAGGTCGTACGAATTAGCCACCTCGCAAAATACGTACGAATTGGTTGTGAGATAGTTGTTGTGATATGTGTTGAAGATTTGGTGCATCCCACCTTCACCTGTTAAGCTTTGACAACAAAACTAATCCACCATTATTGAGGCTGCAGTTGACCTTTGACCTCAGCTGTCAGTTGTCCCCTGGAGATGCAGTTTGAATCTCTTCAGTACAATTACACCTCCACACACACACACACACACACACACACACACACAAGAGTGACAGTCTTCAACAAGCACATCCAGATACATGCTGGGACACGAGTTTACATAGTTATCTAAATGGGGATATACCATCAACTTTATTAGAATTTTCTTTAAATAAAGCAGAATATAATAAACCTTGTCAGATTTATAAATATATACCTCTCATATATAGCTCACATTTCCAAAAATGTCACTGCAAATAAAAAAAAAACCACACACACGCACACAAACACACACACTGTTTTTGTGTAACAGAATGTATTTTTTTTATTATTTTTTTTTAACTTAGTTCTAGACTTCAAATATGCTGAACTCACTGAGAACAGCCTCACCTCAGCCAGATCTTTTGGATTTTGCCATTGGCTAAAAGTCTCTAGTCTTTAAACATGAGCATTTTTGTCACTGAACTGTTATTGTACGGGAACTACCTATGTGAAGATTTTTCAAAATGTTTCATTTTTTTGTTCTACTTCAGAAAACTATATCAATTTAGCACAAAATGAGCACTTTAAACAATGACATTATGTTCATTTCTGGGTGAATGATTTAATTAATACTTGATTAAAGAATTCTGTCTCTGTTTAAATTATTTTTTTTTTTTAAGAAGGTGCAGTACAATTAAAAGTTCATTATATAATTTATGTATATAAATAACACAGAACAGAGTTAGTCTGGCTTCTGTAATAATTGCCTGTTTTTGAAAATACATTAATGATTTCATAAACTGTTCCTGGGTTCAAACGTTTGAGGAAGTTGGGAGCCCATATGGCTCAAATTGATCTCTCTCTTTTTCCCTCTGACTCAGACCCCACTTCCTTAATGCTGCCCAACGATCCGTGGAAGCGTAAACACATCCAGACTCAAGGTGCACGGCACAATCAAACATGTGCTGTTCATCAGAGAGCCCAAAACTTACTGCCCTCTGAATAGCGAGGCAAACACACACACACTCCATGTGTGAAGCCTTCACTGATGTGATCAGTACCGTGAAATGCTTGTTTGTGTTTGAATACACAGATTGTAATGCCCCAGATCCCAGCATTAAGAAAATAAACACAGCAGAAACTTCAGAAGCTTATAGTACATTTTCATTTACCCTGTTCCTGTTCTGTAGATATATATATATATATATATTATGACACTAGCATTCAGATGTTTGGGGTCAGTAAGATTTTATGTTTTTGAAAGAAGTATCTTAAATATGTATTTGATTATTACTTAAGTTGCAAAATAGGCTCACCTAAGTTAACTTATCAGCTGTGTTTGCTGCCCACAATGTGCACACACCCTCTGCACCTGTGTGTATGAGTAATGCGCAACTGGAAGCCAGAAAAGACATGATGCAGCAAGATGACACAGGCTCATATTGCACATACCAAGCATCAGTACGCACAGAAAAATGTGAAACTGTTTAAAGTTTTGGTACATTTCCCACTGACTAACAATTTCTCTGTTTCCCTTATTCTTACACACATATTCTAAATCAGTGCTCCGGGAAGTTTAATCTACAGTAGGTCATTATGTCCTGGTTTAAGATCTGAGGTTTTAGGGGATTCTTAGTTAGTTTCTGCAGAACTAAGGAGGGTCAGAAAGTGTTTGAGGGTCATGGTGTGGGTTAGTGTGTGTATTTTGAGAGTGTATTGGGAGTACATTGGGTAAATAAATATTTGATGACTGTGTCACCTCTGCTCTAAGTCCTGGGCGCTACAGACCAGAGCATCATCTGACCTTCACACACTTGGAATACAAGGAATCACACAAACAGTTTGACAATAATGTGACAATCACCATCAAGTCTACAAACAGTGCTCAAAAGCTATCAATTAGCATTCACACTCATTTCAATGGCTACATTTAAAGGGAAAATATCATGAGCTGTCCGGTCTGTTGAGCTGAGTTGGGGTAAACACTTATAACACCTGATCAAACAAAAGCTAATAAAGTATAATTAAATACTTACATTGGGTGTAGGCTAAGCTAGTAAGCTAAATGCCATGTGGTATGCTAAGCTAACATGCTGGATGGCTAGCTAGCAAAACCTAGCTAACTAAACATTGTGGTTAGATATTTTATGTAAAAATGTTAAAATATGGTAATGTTCACAGTTTCTAACCAGGCACTGAACATAGTACCGATTAATCCATCTCACATAAATGTAAAATATTCTAATGTGAGGCGACAAATCACATTCCTGTTTTCATAGCGACATTTTAAGCTTGTGACATGCCACTCTGCCTCCACTGTAGCTTATGAATGATATATCAGTTTTATTTATTTATTTTGTAAATATTCAGAAATCGCTTAACAGCATTGTGAAATATTAATATACCGATTGTCAATATTTGTGTGTAAATGTGTTTTGTGTTAAATGATCATGTTAGTGATCAAGTTTGAAATACTGATTATTAAATGTTTTGGCTGACACTTGTACCATTGCTCAAGTTTTAGATCAGTATGTAATTAATAGAAATTAATATTAGAAATGAATTATTTTACTCAGCAAGGATCGTGTTGATCAAAAGTGACAGTAAAGACAATGTTACAAAATATTTATATTTCAAATACATGCAGCTCTTTGGAACTTTTTATTTATCACAGAATTCTGAAAAAGTATCATGCTTTCCACAAAAATATTAAAAACAGTACTGTTTTCACCATTGATAATAATAAGAAATGTTTCTTGAGCACAAAATCTGCATATTATAATTATATCTGAACGAACATTTGACACTGAAGCCTAGAGAAAATTCAGCTTTGCCATCACAAAATTAATTCCATATTAAAAAATATTCAAATAGAAAAAAATCTTAATAAAATGTATTAATATTACTGTTTCTATTGTATTTTTAATCAGATAAATGCAGCCTTGGTGAGTGTGAGAGACTTGTTTCAAAAACATAAAAAATGCTTACCCCAAAATGCTTTTGAATGGTAGTCTGTGTGAATCCAAAACATGAACATTATGTGGTTTAAATCACACAGTTGTGATATATGACGAGCACTGTGTGAATCTATCTCTGGCTCAGTGACAGATTTGTATTTAGCAGTTGACCATGTCATCATAATAAGACCAGGTCTTTTGAGCTCCAGACCCACATACTGAACTGATTGATTGGTTTTCTGTAAGTTTGTTTGGGTGGACCCTTTGATTAGAGCACTGAGCTCTTAAAGGCCTCTGTATTGATGGATTTAATGGCTGTGCTTGTGTGTGTGTGTGTGTGTGAGTGAGAGAGAGTCAGAGAAGCGAGACAGCAGTAAGGTGAAGTCCAGTAGTCAGCTCTTCCTGTGTCCTGGGCGAGTATTACATGGGCCCTTACAGTGGTCTGCCGTAACCTTCTCACATGGATGTGTCACATACGATACTTCCTAACGCCCAGATCCAAACATCATCTGATCGCTCTCCCCCCGCATCCCCCAATCCTCCTTCTCTATGTGTCTTTCTCTCTTTGCTTTTGATGAAATGATGAACCTTTCTCCACCTCTCTCCTTTCTCCTCTTCCACCTGATTGGCATTTTTCTTATTAGATCAGCTAGAACAAAGTATTCAGTGCCAGCCATGGGTCCCGAAGGGCATCAGTTTGTGTTTGCTGTTCTTTTTTTTAACCATCTTGTGTAATGATACACAAAGACAAAGGCTATGATATCCCACAATCACAAGCTTGCATTCCGGAGGTTACTGGAAATAACAAAGTGATTGAACAGAATCCGTTTATAAACAACTTCTGATTTTTTTAAGTTGACATTTTTGTGTTGAAAGTCGCTGACTGCATCATTAAAATGTGCATTATTTTGTTCAGTTTCGAGGATCCAGATGGTATAATCACACGTCTTGTAGAGCACTTTCGAAGTATGCATTTATTTGTCATTTTAACTGTTTGGAAACAAAGAGTAAATGTAGACCTTGAAGATTTCTGAAACTTGATGCGCCCTCTAGAACCAGCGACTAGTCAGCAGATATTTAAAGATGATGTGTGTGTGATATAGATATAGATATTTCTTTCAACTTACGACTCAGTAAGCAATGTAAAACAATACCTGTTTGGTAATTGACTGACTGGACAGTGAAGGTGTTTTTAGTTTTTTTGTATTTATTTTTTTTTATTTTTTTTTGCAGAAGCAATACTTGTTTCCAGAGATTTTATTTATTTATTTATTTTTTATATATAATTATAATTTTATTTAAAATAAATGCTGTTTTTTCGAGTTCATTATTATTCATTTTAAGAGCAGCAAATCAGCATATGAGAATGAGTTCTGAAAGATCACATGACACTAAATGATATAATCATGTGACATGTGAGTAATGTCTGCTGAAATGTTTTAAATATATTGAAATATACTTTAAAAATATAACAGAAAGCAATTGTTTTAAATTGTTATAATATTTCACAAATATTCCAGTTTTTACTGTATTGTTGATCAAATATATCAAATACCAATGCAGCTTTGGTGAGCGTAAGACACTTCTTTTAAAAGCAATTTTACCAGCCCAAAACTTTTTAATGGTAGTACTGTTGTCACCCTGTAATTTAGATACGCAATAACTTATTGCATGCTTAAGTATTTTTTTTTATTCAGTCATATATGAACAGTTGATTTTAAAACAGTTCTGAAGGATTCAATAAATGTTATTCTACTTGCACAGTTTTTGTTATTGCACTAAAAACAGCCTTTTCTGGCATTTAATGCTTGGATAAAATTATTCACAGAGATCATAGAGACAGTTCACAGGCCTCTTGTGTTTAAGTGTTAAAAGCGTGACAGGGCTGGAGGAGGATCATAGATGTGCCCCCTAGAGGAAAGTCAGCTTGAGGCCATTAGCCTTTATGCTTGCTAAGCTATCTTCCCTACTATCATCTGGGGATGTAGTTTGTTTTGGCCTCTGCATTCTTCTGCTTCTCTTAAGTAGAAAGACAGTGTCGAGGGCCACAGGTCTTGCAAAGTTTCACTTGGAAAATTGCTTTAACAGGGAAGGGAAACTTTAAGGCTACATAATGCTAGCTGGCTCTAAGTGCAGCACTGTAGTCTTTGTCAGGGATTAAGGACACTGTCCAAACAAGAGAGAATGAATCAGATTGCTTGTATGCTTTTAACAGGATTCTGCCCTCTCCTGTGTCTTTAGTTATGGGATCTATCTTTGCTGTTACAGTGTATTGCAATATTTTCCTCCACATATTTTATATCTAGAGCTGTTTTCACTATAACTAAGCAGATTTTACATACAAAGAACAATTGTTGAAAGAATAGTGAAGGAAGGGACAAACAGAATATTTTCAATAGTCACTTCAAAATGACTATTGAAGTGAATACATTTTAAGATTAGTCATATTTTAATGATATCATATACATAGAAGAATTGGCCTCAAAGGTCATTCGCACCTAAAAAAAAAAAAAAAAAAAAAAAAAAAAATTATATATATATATATTGAATCACTACTGACACCAAGAGCAAAACAAATATTATTCATGATAAATAAGCACAAATTTAGTCTAGTTCAATAGGAGGTGCTGATTGACAACCGGATTCATGCCAGAACCAAAGACTGCTTTACACAGAAAGTTGGCATGATCTGGAAATTGCAACTGACTTTTCTTCCCTAAAGAGTTAAATGGCTTCTCCAACGAGAAGATGCTAATATTTATTATTATTTTTATTATTATTAAAGATTACCAAGGCACATTAATATCAATGTGTATGGATAAATCATTTACTATAAACACTGCAAATTGCCAATTTTGAATTTAAGGTGACGTTATAGGCCTCAATAAGTTCACCCCAATGTTTTGTGTGTGTGTGTTTATGTTTGTGTGTGTGTGTGTGTGTGTGTGTGTTCTTCGCTTTGGGGTAAAAAGAAGTTTTAAATACCTTTGCAGCATAGTACTGTTAGCAGTTGACAATGCATTTAGATGTATAAATATATATATGCTTTGTGCTTTTTTCTCAATAACAAAAAAAAAAACAAACAAAGAACTACAACAAAATGATAGCATCTGATCATAACAGTGTGAATATTGTAAAGTTCAAAGGGGAGTTTACCAGCTGGAGTAAATGTTTCTGGAAAGTTTGCAAGCTATTTCAAACTCCCGAAACGAACTTAGTTTTGGCCTGATTTGTTTGGAATTACTTCACACATGTTTGTGGGGTAAATTTAGGGTAAGTGTAATCTATACACAGGATCCTGTAACTCTCAGCTCACATTTCATTTGTTTCGAAGAATTAAATAAAAAATAAAAAATTTAAATGTATGCATTTAGCAGACACTTTTATCCAAAGCGACTTACATTGCATTCAAGCAAACAATTTTCTTCTGACATGTGTTCCCTGGGATTCAAACCCAAACCTTGCATTTGCTAATGCAATGCTCTACCACTTTAGCTACAGGAACATGGATTTGGCTCATAAAAGTTGTTAATAACTCTTTATAATCTCAATCACTAAAATTAGTCCATACTATATCTAATGTGCAAATAACAATGAGCAATGTATTTTTAGAGCATTTAATGCCAAGTTCTGTCATTAAACTCTCGATGGTGCAGGCTGATTGGTCCTTAATGCAAATGGATAATATTTACAATGTTATCTACTCGGCACAAGCTGATTGGTTCATGTTGCTGGCACAGCCAATGAGATTGCTGCTTTACATTTAAATGGCTGGTTAGGATTCATTCATAGGATGCATTTTGCAGTGTGCTTGCATTCATCTGAAACCCTCCACCTCCCCAGCTCCACCTGTGTACAGTAATCATCATTTGAAGTGGATCAAAACCTTTCATCAAAGTTGTCCTAAAATAATGGCCCTGTTTGCATTCTCCTTATTTTTCTCTGGTCTCTCCTTCAGCTTATATCACAAGCAATCGAAGGCCTGTAAAAACGAGCCTGCCCAATCGTCTATTCCCTCCCTTCTCTTCTCTGACGAGAGCCTGGAAAAAAAATAGCTGACTGTATTTGCTTTCTGCATCCTGCCAAGATCCACCTCGCTCACAGGCTCGTCTGCTGCACCTCAGGGGTTTCAAATTCCTGCGAGCTAGGGATGAAACACTCATTTCACAATTAATCTGACCCGTCCCTATTAGCTCAAGCCCCCCGGGGGATCACTTTCCACAAGGTGCTGACAAATTGCTCTTTTGAACTGAAGCCTGGGCAGTTATGGATGCTATAGACTTTGTTTATCAATCATACTAATAGAGGTCTGAATGGAGTGGGATTTAGTTGGGAATGTGGAGCCGTTGATAGTATTGCTTGTATGACACTGAGAGAGATGACTTCTATTTATTTGATTCTGTCTTTACAATTTATTTTTTTTGTGTTGAATGCACTTGAGATGGTAGTATCCTCTTCTACAGCTTGTGGCTAAAATGATGACATGAAATATCCATCGTTATGTTAAAGGAATGTGTGCTAAGCACTACAGATGGTGGACTTTTCCACACATGTGCCTCGTACAAGGACTCGTAAGCCTCGCTGGACCCTTGGGACCTATCGGTCACTCCAACATGACGCTTTTGGTTTATCATGTTGTTTTTTTCTGGTATGAAATTGGATCCAGGATTAAAATGAGCTCCAGCTAAAGCTCCTATATGCTGAGAATGTTTAAAAATGCATTTTTAGGGAAGCCAGCTGAATGATTCATCTGAGTGATAATCAATTGGAATGAAAATACATTTCAAAGCTTGGGTAGATCATGTAATCTGTGTTGATGTTGTTTTCGCAAGATGCTTTTCATCCATTTTCAAGGATAGTCAACCTTGAGCAACCATGTGTTGAGCGTCATACTGATGATACAGCAGTAAACCTGCAGTTCCTGGGACTAATCTATGAGTAAGTGTTATGTAACCAACACCCCCTGATGCTTAGGGATGGTTGGGTTCCCAAAAGTAGATGTTTTGATTGTGATTCACAAGCTGTTGATTCAGACTGATTCGATCCAGGTGTTAATTCCAGTTAATTTAGTGGTTTTGTTATGTTTATTTTCTTTGCATATGACAGGAATTCTCTCTAAGATGTAAAATATGCTGCATATTATACAGGACAGTGTTTCAGAGTGATTCAAATCTGTAATGGCTGTTTTGATTGGACTTCAGCTGAGGAACGGCTCATATGCATAATTTGAATCTGTCCTACTGTACACTTTTGATTTGCTTTTTGATTCAAAAGAGTTATTGGTAATCTTTAAGGTCTCATTTGTTAATATTAGTTAATGTTAATATTATGCTAATAGTACATCAAACGTGAACTAACGATGAGAAATATAACTTTTACAGCATTTATTAATTGAATGGTGTTAGTAAAAACAATGTATTAGTAAACAATGAAATTAATCTACAGCCTGAATAAAAGTTAGAGAGGATGAAAATGGGTCTAGAAGGGGGGGGGGGGGGGGAGATATTTGGGCAACATTTGCAGTTGTCTGAGACTGTGCGGGGGGCAGTTCTGTGGAACAGGAAGTGCAGCAGACACCTGTGATTCTCATTTCTGCTTCCATCAGCACAGCAAGACTGGAACAAAATCCTGAAACACATTCAGACCGTTCATGCATGCAGCACCTCACCTGGTCCCTGTCTGACCTGGGGGTTTGAGCCCATGTGCCAACTAAACCTTTACTGACCCCTCAGAGCCCACTGTATGCTCACAGACCCACATGATCCAAACCACAGAAAGAACTCATAAATTCCCCCCTCCACTAAAGCGTTCAGTTAAAGCGTCAGTGTGCAGTTGTGATGGCAACCTTGAGGTCTTTTCCAGATGTTTTGGAGGCCCTAGCTTAGCGAAGTCCCTCTGTGCTGCTTTCCTGCTGTGCATTCACAAACATCTTCTTGGTTAGTGCCCACCTTAACACCCACCTGCTGCCCCCTAGCTACGCACACAAACCTGGGAGAACCATCATCAAGAAGTTTGAGAGTAGGTGAGGATGTGGGTTTAAGTATTGGGTTGTACACTAAGGGAAGTCTTGAATAGCCAGGGTTTCTTGACAGTGAGGAGTGTACAGGGAGTTCAATGGGACAAATCCGTGGTCCAGGTTTGATGACGAAGGATATCAAGTTACTGCAGTGCATTCATTTACACACCGGGGGATTTATAGCCACATCTTCAACTATTTGCTGTTTAACTATTTAAGCCAGGGTTGTGTGAAGTCATGTAAGAATAGGCTCCCTTGATTCATTGAATTGGAATAACAAGAATAGAATCTATCTGTCTATCTGTCTCTGTATGTCTTATCCATATTTTGGGGATATTTGAGAATATTTTAAATATTATATATAAATCAAATAATGCATTAAAGTCAGAGAACGCAGCATTCTTCATAAATCTCGTGCTCGATGTATGGCATAACATAATTATAGCACACAGAAATCTGAGGATATGGTTCATGTAAACATATCTGATAATATAATATCTGATAGAGTTGGGTAATTTACTTGAAAATTGTAGTCCATTGCTGACTCCAAATTACATGACAAAAGAGTTAGTAACGTAATCGATTACAGTACACATCTAAGGTGATATGATCAGACTACTTGTTGATTACTTTTGACATAACTCGTTAATCATGTTGATTTAATTATACCATATTGGTATAAAAATACAAATATATATATAAAAAAACAAAATTAAGTGCATTTAACAATACATTACATCAAAGTTTCCCAAACTGTGGTTCGTCAAGGAACAGTAGAGAGATTGCTATTCATTTCTTACATTAAAAAAAAAAACAGTTTAAATATATTTTAAAATTTTTAAATAACAAGGACTGGAATAAAAACACTTACTAAAAAAGACTTAATATTTTATTTGTTTACCTGCATGTCGTGACCATGAACCAACATCAGAGAACTGTGAACATGCAAATGGGTTACTTAATCATCAACTTATTACCTTAAAAAATGCTTCAAGTAAATATATTAGGTGAAAGCAGTTCGGCTGACAAAAAGTTTAGCAATCCCTATATTATATGCAAATTAGAAATAATGTGAATTTGTGCATTTTAATGTGTTTGAAAGACAAAAGCCTTCTAAAGACAAGAGTGAAAATTCAAATAAAAATAAACTAGTGATCTAAGAGAGGGCCATGAAGCCTGTGGCAGAATAAAGGCTCACTAATCACTGACAGCAAGTGTGTGTAATTGCTTTGGCTGATTTTCCAGCTGTATGATCATCCATCATAGCACCTGCCTAAATGAAGTGCGCTGGGGCCTTGACCACACCGTTCTAGAGATGGGCCATGTGTCCCGGCCACCCCCTGAAGGGTCAACAACACTAGAGAGAGCAGAGCAGGGAATGGGGGCAACAGGTGCGTGTTTTTAATAGTGGCACACAGAGTGCACATTTTTCCCTGTCTTCAGTGATGCTAATGATGAATGTGATGTGACATGCTGAGGGACAGGAAGAGAGGAGGAATGAATGCTGGTGTTTGCAGACTACCTAGAGAGACCCTTTATAAATAGAAACTCAACACAGTTGTTGGAGCTCAGCATCAGAAAGATCATTCTTGAGATTTAACTGCCTTGTTGATTTACTTCTGTGTTTTGACTCATTATCATGGTCCAACAGCTTCTTGGTTGCTAGCTGCCAAAATCAACAGCCAACTCTGCTTTATCTAATCCACCGGAGCGTGCACTCTTCTTCTTTGACCTTCACTGCAAACGTGTTTGTGCTGTAACTCCTGGTTGTCTTGAATGATCTACAGGACTTGTGGCAGTGTGTCACTTTCAGCGATAGGAGCTATCTTGTATCTTGACTCTGGCACTGTAGTAACGTTCTTGCATCTCAGACTTCACAGTGCTTAACTTCCAAGTAAGTAACTGTGGTGCTGAGTTTCCCAGTTTGTAAACTATCTGCCTGGATGTGGACTTTATGGGGCCCCAGGCTTTTAGAAATCCTTGCGTAACTCCTTTCCAGGCTTGTAGTTTCAAGAGTTATTATTATTATTCAGTAATTATTAAATATGAATTTAAAATCAAATTCTTTCAGATGAAAAACCTGTGGTCAAGCAAACCTCCACCTCAGTTGAATGGCACTTTCCAAAACACTTCATAGAGATAATTCTTAAAGATGTTTATGTGAAATTTCCATAAATATTTGTTTAATAAAGATCGTGAAATGTGTTATTAGTTCAGCTGATCTCATTAGTATTCTTATGATGTTTACGCATACATTTTTGTTTGGTTGGGTATATGGTGCTAAGGGGCGGTATTATTATTATTATTATTATTATTATTATTATTATTATTATTTATTAGTTTCTTATTCTCACCAAGGCTGAATTAATTTGACTGATCAAAATACAGTAAGAACATATATTTTAAAAATATTATTACAATTTAAAAGAACCATTTACAAGCTTTTAGAATCTATAACTATTTTTCTTGAAATCTAGAAAATGTTTAAATGTGTTTACTGTGACTTTTTATAATAATTTGATGCATCCTTGCTTATTAAAATGTGTATTCTTTTTTTTATATCTTACTGAGCTCAAACTTTTAAACAGTAATCTACTCTTTAATGCACAGTATCACAGTATCACAGTGAAAATAATACAAACTATTATGTTTACTAATTTGTATTTTTTTAAATAAATAAATATTCATTATTTGAATATTATTAAGTAAATAATATTAAGTGATTATATAATTTTCCAGTTTTGCCTTTGTATAAAGTGATGAAATCCTTGAATATACCATCAGAAATCATAGCATCACAGTCATATAGCTTTGGACGAATGAAATATGTTTTTAAATTCACTGTTCTATGAAATTAAAATATTTTGTACACATTCGATCTCTAAAGTTGTCCATGTGTAAAATGGTTAAATGCTTGTCAGTATGTTAATGATGCACTGTATGTTTAAGTGTCTATGCAAGGCTAAGTTTTGGTACAGATACCTACAATTACTAATGAGATTGTGTTGAATAGTTAAATACAATTTAAGGCTCCTCAGCAAACAATTTCAAAGACTTTTCCCATGAACCGAGTGCTCTAACCACAGGGTCTAGAGAAAAGTGCAGTGTGTGAGAACCGGAGACACCTTTTACAGGGCTGACCGGTTAGAAATGCGGACACAGGTTTTGAGGGCCAGCAGTTATATTATCCAGTATCTGAATGTGAGGCTGCGGACACGGAAAGATTTTGCACTGGGCTTTTTCACCGTCTGCGGCATCTCCTAACACCTGCACCAAAGCTCTTTTGTCTCAGTATGCATATGCGCTACACGGGAGCTGGCCCTACATCTAGGCCAAGCTGTGAAAGAGTAGCTGCCTTTGTGCATGTGAGTTGAAGTAATGGACCGATAAGATCTTGATGACCTCCTCTCCATGCTCTTTTCTCCATTCTTCTGTCTGTTTGTCTTTCTCTCTCATGTGAATAAGCAAGAACCAGTCAGATTTGGTTCCCCTGGCCTTCCGAGGACACCCTGCTCTGGCAGCCTGAGGCGGCTCACCTCGCCCCGGTGGCCTCCCCTCGGCCTGAAACATTTATTGTGCAGGGACTACTCCATGGTGAGGAGGGGTGCGTGTATGTGTGTGTGCTTCCCGGGTCTTGGGGCCGCCCTGACAGCAGACATCATCTCTACACTCTTTCAGCACGTGAGAAGATCCCTGTCCCTGCGCCCTGAATGAAAGGAACCCTTTCTTTTCCCACCTCAGTCATCCGAAAACCCAATCTGGTAGGTCTATAGGAACCAGATACGTCCAGAGCCTCTGTCCCCCTTCGATAGGAACTGTGGGATGTTTTTCACCCGCCCCGCTCTCTCTCTCTTTTCGCTCTGGCTTTTTTTCCTGAAGTCTACAGAGTGGCGATCATTTGCAGTGCAGGTGTCTGATTTTCATTAAAATTGCAAATTGAAGTGGATGCCTCATCTGATAAGAAGGGACGACTGGGACTCTCTCTTTCTGTCGCTTTCTGTTTCTCTCTCTCTTTCACTCTCACACTGCCAGGCTGCGAGGACAAGCAGTGATGTATCTCAGCACACAACAGTGAACACTCGATCTTGACCAGAAAATGTGTAATGACGGATTAAAGGAACGGCTCAGACTTCGTGATGTTCCAAACCCACGAGTTTCTTTGTTTTCTTGAAAAAGTGGATTTTTGAAGTATATGCCAGCTGCCTTTTTGATATTTCGAAATTGAGATTAATACATCATCTTAAAGCTGAATAAATAAAAAAAAGCTTTGCATTGATATATGGTTTGTTAGGACAGGACGATATTTGCCCAAGATACAACTATTAGAAAATCTGGAATTTGAGAGTGCAGAAAAAAAAAAAAAAAAAAATTCTAAATACTGAGAAAATCGCATTTTAATTGTCCAAATTAATTATTAAAAATGCATATTACTAATCATAAAAAGTAATATGAAAAGCATAAAAAGTTTTGATATGTTTACAATAGGAATTTTACTAAATATATTCATGGAACATGATCTTTAATTAATATCCTCATGATTTTTGGCATAAAAGAAAAATCACTCATTTTGACCCATACAATTTTTTTTATGTACCAATTCGGACAGGACTAACATCTCTGTGTTTAGGTGGGAGTGTGTGCTTTCTAGATGTGGGCATTATTTATTTATTTTTTCTGAGACAGGGCAGTGTAGAAACTGATAGTAAGCAATGTCTGAGAGAGAGTGGGATGGAATTCGGAAAGGTCCTCAAACTTAACCTGGGACTCAGACTCAGGCCACACATAAGGCCATTATTTTACTCACGCTTTATTTTAAGGCCCAGTTCTCACTGTTAACTAACTATTAACTATGACTTTTGCCTCAATAAACAACTAATGTGCTAATTACTAACTATTAGTTAGTAAGATGTGAAGTTTAGGTATGGGGTATGATTTTTTTTTAAAATGTGGTCATGCAGAATAAAGTTTTATTATGTGTTTTATAAGAACTAATAGACTACCAGTATGCTAGTAATATGCATACTAGTTAATATTGAGAAGTGGTCCTTAAAATAAAGTGTTACCATTCTTTTTTATAATAATATAGTTATATTATATAATAATATAATATAATATTAGTATATTATAAAAAACCATGGGCCAGCATTTAGAAAGCCATTAGAAAGCTACTGTCAGGATTTCCTATTGAAACATAAGCTGTGAAATAGCATGAACTCAGTTACTGAAAGAGTTTCTCTTTCAGATGAACAGTATATAAATTAATTGCAAGATGATTTACTAAAGTTTGCTGTAGTCAGTTTATTGGTATTTGTGGCATTATTGAATGCCCCCGAAAATTATGCCTTTATCCATCTGCACATAAATAGCTTCACTGCTTATAATGTTTGAAAAAACAATTTACAATACAGAAATCACATAAATAAGGTTGATAGTTTTTTTCTTGCTTTATGTAATGAACTAATTCAGAGTTATTAAGTAAATGATGACTGGGTGCACTTTTCCTTTCACCATGACAAAAATATTCCCATTAATCTGTCTGTAAATAAAGGTGGGAGAGAATGGAGCTCATCCAGGGTGAGATACTGTGTCAAAAATCTCAGCCAACATCTTTATCATAATGAATGAGTGAGTTTCCAAAACTCTCCTTTTCAAATTTTGGTCTAAAGATGTCTCTCCCTTAATATGTCACACAGCTGTGTGCCTCAGACTTTCCCTTTTTCGGTTTAGTTTTGAGGCCAAATGTGACATTTAGCACTTTGGGGACAGATTAACAATGTACAGAGAAGAAAAGGAAAGAAAGAGCGGGAATCTCACAAGCTGGAATGCTGTGACTGGGAACAACAGCTGCCCGTCCCGCTCTCAGTCTGCAGTGAAATGTCACACCAAATTTCTTTGTCCAAATCTCTAAATGAGCAAAGACGTTTGCTTAGCATGGAAAGCTTCCCTGTTTGTGAACACAAATCACAGCAGCTGATGCCAATCTTTCTCATTTTCTCCTTCATTCAGATCTCCATGTTCGCCGGTAGAATGAACTGAACTCAACTCTTCCCACCACCAACACTTATTTTCAATATTTTTCTGTGGTGATCAGTTTCCACACTTCAGTCAGTTAATCAAAAGAGTGACGATGCTGATCCGCCATCAAATAATATGGTCAAACAAGACAAGACATCGGGACAAAGGGACAGTTCATCCAAAAATAAAAATGAACCCACGATATACTCATCCTCAAGTCTTCTTCTTTTAAATAAATACTGTCAGAGTTAAATAATAAAAAAAAAAAATGTCATGGCTCTTCCAAGCTTTATAATGACAGTGAATGGCTGTTAAGAGTTTGAAATAAAGTGCATCCAAAAAAAGTCGAAGGATTTCGATATATGCCAACAGGAGACTTGTTTTCCTTTTGCTGTAAACAAAACTGCATTCTCACAAGACTAGCATATTTTCATCACTACGCTAGGCCAAGTACCTCATCATTAGGAAAGTAGCATGTCTGAATTCACAGTATTCATAACTATTTACAGTATTCTATAGTTGTCAAAAAGTACCTGGATGACATACAGTACTTATACTTGCAATATTTTGAAGTATGCAGGACTATTTACATGTCATTTATAAATGACATGATAGCAATACAAATTACACTGTACCTGACATGAAAATGAATATCTGGATTTCATTCATACTAGATGGGCAGGCCCTGGAGGGCCACTATCCTGCAGAGTTTAGCTCTATCCACAATCAAACATACTAGAAAAACCGAACAGAAGTCTAAATGATTTCTTAAATATGACTTGCTGGTGTGTTTTTTTATTAGGGATGAAGCTAAATTCTGCAGGACAGTGGCCGTCCAGGTTGCTCATCCCTGATATAGAATATATACTCTTTATTAAAGTTCTTCTTTAGGTCTAAGAGAGTGTTTATACAGTAACACGTGTATATAAGTCCTTTGAAAAAGACAGATGTACCTGTAGAAAAATCTGGTGTGAATATTCAGCATTTCATGTAAAATTACTAAGAAATAATTCATGGATGATAAATGGACTTAGATATATTACAAATGGCTTGATGGCTTGAGGTCATTGTCCAACAATAAGAATTTAAAGAAAAATATTGATTTCATTGACTTTTTTAAAGCGTTTTTAAGCAAATTTGTGGCTTCACACAGCTGGTCATGACCAGAGGTTTAGAGGTTTGTGTTGGTTCTGGTTTGATTCTGTACAGCTGTACCTGTCTGCAGACTTCGTCTTGCTAGGCAGATCCTGACAGCCTGCGTGTTCTCACCACATCATGCCACGGCGCGCACCTGTTGGCTAACAGGAAGCACATGTGCATTCCAGCATAGCGCTGCAGTGGAATGAATCAAAATTAATGAGAATGAGCTTCACTGATGATTCTATGTGTGGACTCGTGTCATCCTGTCATTACATATTCAACGTGTTGCTTGTTTAAAAAAAAAGACATGCATGTATCACTGTTTAGCTTGTGTTACCATTTAGTAATAAGACTTATAGTAATAAGAATATACTAAGTAAAATATACTAAATTAAGTAAATATTATATATATATATATTTGTGTGTGTGTGTATTTACTGTATGCATACATGCCCACCATAGAAATGCATTCAAGTAATTTAGATTCAGGTTGGAATGACAGGAGAAAGCTTAATGATAATTATTATTTATTTTTCATTTTTAACATGAGTTATTTTTAATTATTTGTTTTCATTTAATTTTATTACAAAAATGTGTTTCAAAGTTAAAAGTAGGTTAATTTAGACATTTACAAATAGCATTAGGTTTCCTGGGCTCAGATGGTTTGAGCAATTATTAAGTAATATCTTTCTTGTTCCCCCTTTTTTGTTGCATATACATGGCTAAAATGTGGCTAATATTTATATAGGCTAATGAAATAATACCTGAATTAAAAAAAAAAATTCATTAGGCTACTTTTGGTGGACCCTCAGCACTTGGTGCCCTATGCACAGTGCTTGATGCGCGTGGTGGGAGCGGCGTCGCTGTTGACACACAGTCATGAGGGTCTGCAGGGGTCCACTCTTTGATATCATTTCCAGTTTTTTTTCAGACACCTTTTTGGTGTCATGTTTAATGTCAATGTATAAATGGTTCATTATTTATTTATTTAAGATTTAAGACTCATATTCACTATGCTCTTATAGTGTTCCTGTAGCTCAATTGGTAGAGCCCTGCACTGCAAGGCTGGGGGTTCGATTCCCTGGGAACACGATATGTAAAATTTGATAGTCTGAATGCACTCTAAGTTGCTTTGGATAAAAGTGTCTGCTAAATGCATAAATTAATTGTAATTTATATTCAATTACCTTAGAAATGGAATGCTACTGCCAGTATAATTTTAAAACTAGGCCCAGTTGGAATAAATTAAGTTCCATTTAAGAGAAAACAGTAAGATAATTGCTAAGATAAGTTTCAATATAGAATTTTTTTTATCTTATTTTTTTTTTTAAACATTTTTAAAAGAAACACCATGTGCATGCACACATACCTACAGACTACACACGTAATGCACATGTATGATGTCAACGTTTTCACAAATTTGTATTTTTGTTCTGTTTACACAGACACATTAACTGTATCATTTTCAAAAACATGCACTTTGAAATCTATTTTCAGGTCCCCAAAATTACCTTGTTGTGAAAATAAATGGGCAAAATGCTTAAAAAAACGTTCCCATTTTTAGTTTAGGTGCAATACTTCCGCTTTTGGCCATTTTTTCCCCTTAAGCTTTTGACATTATTCTCTTTGAGAGATTGTGAAGTTTCTGTGATTGGTTTTGAAATGAGGCAGGCGAACCCGTGTGGCAATGTCTTGTGAAGTGACACACGTCCTTTGCATAAACATAAACACAGACTCCATCTGTTTGGCAGCTTGCTGTGGTCTGGG
Organism: Carassius auratus; assembly: GCF_003368295.1. Taxonomy (NCBI): domain Eukaryota; kingdom Metazoa; phylum Chordata; class Actinopteri; order Cypriniformes; family Cyprinidae; genus Carassius; species Carassius auratus. The sequence continues at coordinate 9,452,087 of NC_039278.1, read as the reverse complement.
AAGCAGAGTGAAGCAGAAGAGTTCACACAGTACACAAAGAGACAGTTATGCGTTGCACTGGATGGCGGGACAGCGGGAAAGAGGAGGGCGAGTGAGAGAGATAATAGAGGCTTGTTTATCCCTGATGGGATGGAGATGTTCTCCTTAAGTGTCACCCTCTTCTTACTGTATCCAAGACAAGCATTCAATGAGTCCATTAAGCAGCGTGAATGAATAAATGCCCAGAAGCACAAGATCGCATTGACTGGACCCATATTCCGTTAGTTCAATGAAGTGTGTTAAAATAAAATGTGTTTAAAAACAAAATTGCTTAGGGGACTGTTCACATAACTATACCTCTGAAATATTGAACAAGTCCAAAAATCTTCAAAATATTAATATCTGATGGCCAGCAGAGGGCACTCCATCCCAGACTACTGCCACTCCATCAAGGACTTCATTCCCCATATTTCTCTGCCCGGTCTCAACAGCACTCATTTGCTGAGTCCCAATTCGCATACTATCCGTCCTAAATAGTATGCGAAACTAGAATTAGTACGTCCCAAATCGTAGTATGTTGAAAATAGTATTCCAAAGATTCCCCGGATGGTCTACTATTTCCGGTTAGAATTCGAAGTGCAGATCAATGCACACTCTAAGTGCTAATATTGCCCACAACCCATTGCGTACGGGAGGGAGGAGCTTTGCGATGGCTTTGCGGTGATGTAAACATGGCAGCCGGGTGCAGCAGCGGAGATGTGCCCTCAGCTTTTAAGTGTAAGAATTCAAATGTTTAACCCTAATTAAAGTTATATTTTATTTCGTTACACCCATTGCACATGAACGTCAGAACCAGCCGCCTCACAAACGACCTGCGTTTGGTTCTACGACGACGCAGCCCTGCTTCCTCACTCCTCAACTTGGTAGAAGCACACATAGTAAAATGTATTGTGTAAAAAAAACGATGAGAAAAAATGATGGGAATAGTAAATAAAATTTTATTGGACATAAAGAATGAATGAAACATTAACAGTTGTGGTGTGCGTAACTAGTCAACCACGTTGTCGTTCATGTTGCATGACGTCATCGATGTCCCAGAGCATGCATACTCTTTTGCTACACACTCAAAAGTATGTACTTTTCCCTCACAAAAAAGTACATACTTTTAGGTAGTAGTATAAGTAGGCGAATTGGGACTCAGCAATTGTTTGCACCTGTGTCTCGGTAGCATTGTTAGCTCACCCTATATAAGCCTGGTTCTTGCTGTCATTCATTAATAAGTCTCGCTAGTGTCTGATCTGCAGTTTTAAACCTAATTTCTTGGTTTTGTGCTTTTGTTATTATTTGGACCTTTGTCTGTTTTTGGACTTAAAAAAATATTGTGTCTGGATCCTCAATTTTCATGTCCCCATGCAGTTTTATGAAAATAAAAGATAGAAATAAACATTGTAAGATTTTACACAAAATAAAACAAAGAAATATTATGATGCAAAATGAATAAAAGCATTTTTAATTTAACATAATTTTTGCACTATAATCATATAAATAAAATATAATAAAAAAGGATGCATATATATATATATATATATATATATATATATATATATATATATATATATATATATATATATATATATATATATACTAGCACTATTAAACAGAAAAAAATACATTTTTAAGATTTTAAATTAAAACAAAGCTACTTAATGATGAAAAAAACAACAACTTTAAAAGTAGACATTAGTTTTTTGGAGCACCTTTATACCAAAGCTTTGCCATTTTATCCCCTAACTGGGTTGATAAGAGACAGTTTTCTCAGTTTGTAATTTTACAAAGTAACTGTTTTCCTTAAATTAAGTTTTTGGACAAGCAGTCCTCAATAATGATGGTGCCAGAACTTAAAATACAACAAACTAAGTTTCTCTTTTGGCTTTTATACTCATTTTTATGAAGCTCTCACACCCCTACCCTGATAACACAGTTGGGCTTCAATAATTACAGTTACAATAGTTACAAACGTGGTTACAGTAAGAAACTTATCATCATCGTCATCATCAGCATTTACCATGTAATTGATGGAAAAAAATAACTTAAATTCAGTCAGCCACAAATTCCTGTGATTTGTTCTGGCAATCAGCTCTCTCCAACACCCTCTGTTGGAATACGAGCGAACAGGTCACACTCAAAGCATTCCAAGATTCAGAACTTGGGAGAGTTTTGGAAAATCTGCAGCTGTGTCCAGATGGTTATTAAGAAGGACACCTGCAGCAATGAACAAACTTAGATAGTGCTGATTTAGATAGTTAGGAATGAGTTAGATAGGAATTGATGGGGAGTTTAGATAATTGATTTGACAGTAGGGTATATGTGTGTATGCTTTATGAAAACATGATCTAGCATGCATTAATATTTGAATAAACTTATTTGCATACAGACCTACTGGCAAATAAATGGATGTGTGTGTGTATGTGTGTGTGTGTGTGTGTGTGTGTGTGTGTGTGTGTGTGTGTGTGTGAGAGAGAGAGAGAGAGAGAGAGAGAGAGAGAGAGAGAGAGAGAGAGAGAAACTAGCATCAGGATCAGGATCTTCTCACACAGGTGTGACTGTAGCACTTGTGCTGCATCAGCAAATAGCTTGGAAATACAGAATGAGAGTGTATAATATAAAACACACACACACTTACTTTGCTTAAATAGCATTGAGTTAGTGTGAGATTTGAACAGCATGCCCTTTAAAAAAATCTGCACATGATGGATGTGCAAGATTTGAACACATGTAACCAATGATCAGCTTATGGCCGGATCGATGACATGATGCTTATTTTTTTATTTTTTGTCTATTTATAATTTGAGTGAAGAGGAATAAACCTCATAAAATTAATTTAATTTAATCCCCCAAAATACATAATAATGAATCATTCATGATGTTGATAAACACTATTTTTATTTAAGCTTTTATTTTTTATGAACATTTTAGTTTATATATATATATATATATATATATATATATATATATATTATTATTTATTAACACTAAATGTGTTTTTTTTTGTCATTAGTTTTTACGTCTTCATAAATACAGATACTATATTTCTAAGAACTTACCACATTTTTTACTTTATTCAATAATTTTATTAAGTCCATTTCTGTTGTCAGAACTCTTAAATGTCATAGTCTTGGCTACCAATTTTATAATAACCCATTCTGAATATTATAAGTACATCTTATTTACTCTGTGATGTTTATAAGACATGCTTTGCCTGTGGCTGAAAATATTTAGAAGCCTAAGATCAGTAATGAGAGGAACATACTCAGGAAAGTGACTCGAGTAGTAAATTGCATTTGGCTTCCACTTGTCATGCCTTTGACCATGAACGCCCCTCTGACTGTAACCACACAGCATGCTTTCCACCACACTCCAGTGCCTGTCATTTCATCACCTTCACAAATAACTGGATTTGAGGTTAGAGGCATGCTTATGGTTAAGGAACTGTTTGTGGGGAGTTTGGACCGAGCCACTAACTGTATTTGGAATGTACTACCACACATTTTTCGTACATAATAGACGTCACATGACACATAACAACATGATTTACACCAAGCACACGCACATGTCAGGACGAGTTATTGAAGTGGCTACTACTGTACATTTGGCAAATATTGTGTGGAACTTGAGTTTAATATGCTTGAAGAGTCAAGCTGAGCTTTTAAGCAACATGCTATGTGGTTGATTCAGATCCAACCCAGGGAGACAATAATGTGAAACAAATGTCAAGGGAGAAATTTGATAAATTTTCCTCAGCTTCCTTTTGACTTGGCAAAAACATCAGAAGAGGAAGTAGATAGAAAAGGTGATATGACTTTTGAGTAGATTTTTCATTATACTTGACTCAACTATTCTTCCTGCTGGGACATATGGAAAACAAATTCTTACAGAGGGTGACACTTCAGGAATATGTAGTTAAATGTGTAGAGAGAGTTTGCCCCCTGGTGGACAGGAGTTTTTTTGACTCCATTCTGCTCTAGAGGTCCTCTGGGAAGACACTTACAAACGTCCTGATTTGTATATTTCAACCAAATCGAAAATTTTGTAGTTCGCATGGGTACCATATGTTTAAAAATCACACATTCATGGTGTTTGTGGGGCTTTACAATATGGATAATGAGTTGGAGAGTCTTGTAATGTTTTGTGTACACCCTGAAGGCAGAATTGAGTTGCTTGTTTTGAAGGACAATAATTTTTTTCATCTCCTTTGCCCTTTGCTTGAGATCTTAGCCGCTGAAATCTTAAAGTTGTTGGTCTAACAGAATCACAGCCACAAAGTGGTTCCTCAAAATACTCACACACACTCAAATATAGCCCTTCTCTTAGATTTTTTAATGGTAACTGACTACATCCATATGTATGCAAAGACATGCCAAACAACTGGCCTGTGACAATTTGGAGAAGAGAAAATATACATTACTGTTCAAATGTTTTTTTTTTTTTTGAAAGCAGTCTCTTACTACCACCGAGACTGTGTTTATTTGATTAGAAATTCAGTAAAAAACAGTAATATTCTGAAATATTATTTTCATATATTTTAAAATGTATTTATTTCCTGTGATGGAAATGCTGAAATTTCAACATCATTACTCCAGTGATTCTTAAATGCTTAATTTTTTTTTATTATTATTTGTATTATTATCAATATTGAAAACAGTTGTGCTGCTTAATATGTTTGTGACAACTGTGATTTCTTTTTCTCAAAAGAATAGCATGGAAAATTATTTTACATATCTTTGTTTTTCCACTTTTCCTCCTTAACTGAACCAGTCTGTTTTACCATATTTAATTCATTTAACTCACTATTATATGCTATTACAACCCAAGTTTGATATCAATGTCATGGTATGTATATTCTGAAACCAAACAACCAAACGCAACTTATTTGAACTGAACATAGATCACCATTTCAGCCAATGAAACTTCAAATTAGCTCTTTTTCTCATCCAAACTTAACTTTCTCGTACAACAGGTGCTTTTTGTTGGGAGAATAATTTTATGGAGAAGAGCAACTTGGACATTCTACTAAACATCATTTCGTGTCCCACAAATTAAATAAAATCATACTGGTTTTAAAAAACATTATAGTGAGTAAATGAAGACAGGGTTTACATTTACGTCCAGCAGATGGCATTCGTGTTCTATGAGTCATCTCTCTGTTGACGGTAACGTGAAGTAGTAAAATATACTGTTTATATATATATATAGTGCAATTAAAATTCTAACTTACAGCTAAGCATCTTTTTATCGGACGTTATGACGTGTTTCCTCTATCTGTCAAAGGAAAAAGCACTTTGAATATATTAACCTCACATTAATGTCCTTCAGTAAAAGTGGCCACTTGAGACGGCATGATGGAATGACCATTTGAAAGCACTTTAACAAGCTTTATTAATCTAAGGCAGACACTTGAGCCAAAATTACACACAAACTACTTATTACAAGTGATCTTGTCTAAATCAACACATAGCCTAGCCAAGGACATCCACACTAGATCTCTTGATAAACAAACAAAAAAAAAATTACTAGTAATTTCCCACTGCTTAATTTTGAAAGAAAGAACGAACGAAAGAAAGAAAGAAAGAAAGAAAGAAAGAAAGAAAGAAAGAAAGAAAGAAAGGAAAAAGAGATGTTAATTGTCAGACCATAGTTCTCTGCATGTAATAATCTAGAACACTGTCTAAATAACACTTGATGGCTGTGCTGCCAATTCATCATCAGTTAAGAACCTATAGGTCGGCTATTTTTAGAAAACTTTTCTTTGAAAGTCATGTTTCTAGCATTTGTAAAACCACATTTTTTCCATCTTAAAATTCATCTAAATTATGGCCTGTGATCTCAATGTCAAATGCAGAAACCTCAATGTGTGTGTTCATGAACTTACGGTTAGACTATTGTAATGGATGTAATGCAGCTTGTTCAAAATGCAGCAGCTGAGTTCTTAGTAGAACCAGGATGAAGAAGTCTGGTTCTGTCAAGTCTGCACTGGCTCCCTTTTAAACATCGCACACATTTTGTGCTCAGTACTTGAGCGAGTGTACTTATCACATTATTGTTTTTCATGTCCTATCTAGATTAAAGACCCATCTCTTTAACCTGGCATACACATAAAACACGATCACTTTTCTATAATTCAAATCCATTAAAGGACTGTTAGGCTGCATTAATTATTTAAACCGGGATCAGGAAAACTTACCATAACGCTAATATTAGGCTGTTTTATTATATTGTTATTTAACATAATTTAACACTTAATTTACTGAATATTACTAGAGTTTAATTTTGCTTTTGGTTGGGAATTGTGATGAAAATTGAGATGAACTGCATTATTTTATTTATTTATAACTTTGAATTTTATTCTATAGTATATTTATTGTTACTGACAATCATAGTTCTTAAAAAAAAAAATGTAAACCGAGGCCCCGTGGTTTTCTCTCTAAGATCAACTCTAGTGTGCAGTAAACTTCTAAGAGCATGTTCCTTCATATAATGAAAGTCTACGAGGTCTGGAAAAACACTGGACTGCCTTTTTTAAATTTCTGATGAACTATCCCTTTAATCAAGGCAGTGTATTTTCCTTTGGCACTCTTCTTCTTCTGTTCTGACATTTACTCAATTCCATGCATAGCTGAGTAAATTTCATTTTGTGTGGATATAAACAGTTTTTCAATATTGAATTACAGGGCACGACATGTACAGTACCTGACAGACGAATGCTTTGAGAAAAAACTTTATTTGTTCTTCATGTCGACAACTGCAAACATGATGAAACTGATTTATTAACCTCGGTATTGGTTTTGTCCTCTGAACTTTTAACTTGTCATGCAGCTGAGATACACAGATATATCTAGTATGAATGATAACACAAGTCCAATAAAAGATGTGCTTTCGGTGGAAACATAAACTCATGTTACCTGATCTGACAGGTATATGTGACTAATAATTCAATGAAACTGGTCTTTGTGTTGTGTTTGTTATATAATATTATGGACATTATCATTTATGCCAGAGTCACTCAGTCCTGGAGGTGTCCTGCAGAACACCAAGAGCCTCAACACACCTGTCTGGAAGTTTCAAGTACTTTAATCGGGCAAAAATGACTAGCATGCTTGAATAATTAAACAGCCTCTCCCTTTCAAAGACCAATCAATGACTTTACTCGACCTAAAGGGTCTTCAGTTATTCCTAGTTTAAAATCAACTATAAAATCACAGGCGAAGGGTGGTCTTAAAGTAAGATCACATCATGGTAAATAAACTTCCTTGTTTTTCCTACAAAGCAATACTGCTGTGAGACAACGAAAGCATTCATAATAAGTTGTGTAGATTCGTCGGGCATCAGCTAGGGAGCCGAATTAAAGGTGTGCTTATTCCCTAAAAGGATTTTGATCTCTGTCTCTCTGACAGGAGGAATCATTAATCACTTGAAGCGCAGACCGCTGCTTCAGCCCGTCTGATGCAAATTTCATGTCAAAACATCAAACAGGCTTCTGATCAAAGGTCATCTCCCCTTTGTGTAGGTGTTTGATAGCAAAATTTCTATTTCATCTCCAACTGTCGTAGTGTGTTAGAGTGCTCGTAGTGCGTTGAGCACGAGTTATAGAAGATAACAGACTTACCATATGAGTGCAGCAACTGAATGATAACTTATGAGGCAAAATCTCTGCAATTTAAGCCGGGTAAATCAGTTTATTTCTTTGTCCTGTCGCAATATCGTTTACAATAATCTTCTTATCTGGACTTTTATATATTTGTGCATGTGTTTGTTAAAGCATAACCTATTACAACTTAAATTGTACTGTAAGGCTTATGTATATGTGTATGGATATGTACACTGTAAAAAATAAGTGTAATTTGAACTGTAAAATTTTGTAAAAACGCTACAGAAAAAAACTGATAATAGGTTAACAGTAAGTTCCCGTACTATATACAGGGAAAAACTGTAAAAGATCTAACAAAGCATTTAATGTAAATTTACAGTAAAATTCTGTTAATTATACAGCTTTTAGAAGTAAAAAAAGAACAAATCAATGTATAATTTACAGTCTAAAACTGTAAACTGATATTCCCAGAATTCCCTGCGTGACACTCCACGTTTGAAAGTATTTTGTTTAAATAATCATGTTTTTAAATAGTTCCTGTTATCAGTTATGTACATTTGAGCTTTATGTTACATCTTCTGTTGCTTAATGAAAGTTTTTTGCATTATTTAAGTATCACGTGTGTTACCATGATGGTGTTTTGTGTTTCCATAAATGTGCACCTTCTATATGTTAATATATACTTCTGCTTGTGGTGAAGCTACTTGTGATGAGCTTTGATACTTCATGTGGCTTTCTCTTATACAGTACCATCTTTATTATTATGGTGGTTGTCAGTATTTTCAAGGTACAAAACAGATTTAATTTTGTGTGTTGTTGAATTTACTGGTTTATATTCACATTTTCTTGTTTGTAAATTACAGCTTTATATTGTAAAATTAACAGTTTTTGACGTAAATGTGTTTACAGTTTTCTGTATTTTTACAAAATTATTCTGGCAACCACAGCTGCCAAAAAGTTTTTGTAAAAACAACAAGAAATTTTTTACAGTGTACACATGAGACCTAAAAGATCTAATCTCATTTAAAATTGGAAAAATAATAATCAGAAATTCTGTGAAAGTTTGCTTATCAGAGCATATTTGCAAAGAGTAAATTGAATATTTCCTAAAATATTTATTATAAGGTTGTTCAATGTATCACATAAATAAATGTTACAAAGTTTATTTAGTCTATTCCAAAGAATTTTGAACTTGAATTCTAATCCTGAAAAAAAAATAAAAAAATAAAACGTGCCATGGTTTCCACAAAAAAAAAAAAAAAAAAAAAAAAAAAAAAATTAATAAGAAGAAATGTGACTGAAGACTGGAGTAAATGCTGCTGAAAATGCAGGTTGCCATTACAGGAATTAATTATTATTTTTATTTCAAGTTGTTAATAAAGCAAATATTTCTGGAGTATGATTTACATGAAAATACTGTTTCTGTCAAAATGTCATGTTTAATTCAAAGCAGAATATGACAGAAACTGAAACTGGTTTAGACTTCTGGACTACATGCAAATATGCAGATTCCAATATGCATACTTTCTGCCAAGCATCTTTACTTCCAAACACTATTCTCGATCCCATCTCGACATACAATAATCCTATCCCAGCATTCACCAGTCCTTTGGAGACGCCAGAGCCCATTGCACTGCATTATCATTACTGCATTTTCCACCGTCCTCTTCCCGTTCCTATGCTAATGTGACACCTGCGGAGTGTGGCTGCTCAATCGCAGGCCGCTGGAATAGATTTCACGGCTCATAATGCATAGCAGGGGAATGCAGGTATTAGATTGTGACACTGCATGCAAATCGAGGGAGCTCGAACCACGTGATTAATAGTAAAAACACCTTGGTCCATTTGCAGCTGGAAGCGTCCCTTAGGTGTTAATGTTGATAATTTGGCCAGGAAGCCATCCATCATTTTAACCTCAGTCTCCGAGCTAGACCTAGCCTATCACTGCATGTCAATCATCAGAGAACAAGTTACCTGTCAGATGCACTAATACTGAGATATCTACTTTCACGATCCCATCAGAATGAGACGGTCGCGTGTTGTTTATTTCACTCGCTAAAGTGCGTGATCTACTCATAGACAGTAAGAGAAACTCCAGATCTACTGAGATGCGCGCCTGCTGTTCTTTTCCAGACCGACAGATGGCACTGTTGCACTTCCGCTCAGAGGAAATGACATTTGCATTCTTAGCGCATCCTTATACTCACTCTTCGTGAACACGAGCATAGATGTGTATTGGTGTATAACACTTTTACTTTTCTCTTTGCTCCTGAGAGGATGTGTTAGGTTTTTCTGTTGCTGATTACTTACAAAGTTCATAACAGAGATGTAATTCAACTTATGCGTATGCATTGCATACAGTCTTTGAGCAGGCGAAAGTGCTTTTCTTGCAGTGAAATTGTGTTACTTTTTTCAATAACCTTCCTGTTTGCAATGGAAAAAAATTATATATATATAATTTTATATATATATAACTATATATAACTATATATATATAAACTATATATATAGTTTTTTGGCACTGTAATTAAGATAGATCATTTTCATTTATCAATAATGATAAATATATTCATTCTATTTTAAGAAATGCGTTCATATAAATAATTTTAGTTCACCCTGCACCTTAGCAAAGTTTGCTGAGGCTCCCTTGTGGGTCCCGGCCCCCTGTTTGAGAATCTTTGATCTAAAGGAAACTCATTTATATGCCACTCAGGTTTTCTAATATGAGAATATGATGTCTGAAAGACCATCAGTGTTAGAGAAGCACAAAACTCATCTCCGTAACAGATTGCCTTGTCGTAACATGTCCAAAGTGAGTCAATGGGAGATAGATAGATTCATTCCGATGGGCAATTTATTCTCTCCCGGCTGCATATTAAAGTCGAGCCTCAATGTCCATTGTTGGGCATAAGGGATTAAGACTTTCGCCGCAGCACTAATAGAGAGAGAACGAGATTAGGAAAAGTTATTCAAGATTTATCCGCTGGTATTTTTTGAAGGAGCATCAAAACGCCTGGTGCGGTCCCTCCAGTGCAGTTTAGCAGCTGTATTTATTTCAGTCTTTGTATTACTGCCATTACATTTGCAATGTTTACATGCTCATTCTCTTCCCAGGTCAGAGCCTTTGTCACACAAAGACCCGTCATTAGTATTCCTCATATGACTCTGCACCAGACAGCCATCTCTGCTTATAAAAGCTCTCTCTTATCACAGAGAGACAACCCAACACCTCCCCCCAACACACACACACACACACACACACACACAAACACAGTGATGGGCTTATTTAAGCATGAGATATAGATGTATAAATGGAAAGAGGAAGCCAAGAACCTCTATCCCACAGCACAAAACATATTCTGACAAAAATTGTTCAGTTTTTTTTTTTGTTGTTTTTTTTTTTTTGTTTAGGCTGGATTCAAATGAAATATGTAAAGGGAGTCAAAACATCTTCTTTTTCAGAAAAGATGATATTTCATGCACACGCACTCCTGCACATAATATGCACACACACACACGCCTGCTCATAAATACAAAACACTGGCCCCTGCTAACAGTTGTCATGTTGTCAGATGAAATGAACTTTAGCTAAATGAGTGGCTTTGCATCCGCAGACGTGCCTCTGTTGGACACCGTCACATAATGTTTGTTGCCTGATGAAATGCAGTGAATTTGCAACAAATGAAAGCATTGATTCACCCAAAAATTTTAATTGGCTGAAATTTTACTCACCCTCAGGCCTTCCAAGTTATAGATGAGCTTGTGTCTTCATCTGCAGTGAATGGGTGCCATCAGAATGAGAGTCCAAACAGCTGAAAGAAACCTCACAATACTCCACAAGTAATCCTCATGACTCCAGTACATTGATTAATTCACATATTGTGAAGTGAAAAGCAGCATTAAGACATTCTTAACTATAAAATCTTCCACTGAAAAGGTAATCTCATCTAAATCAGGAGAGAAATATTTACAGATCAAGAACTGTCTGACCCGATGAACAAACAAACTCATCTACATCTTGAATGGCCTGAGGGTGAGAAATCCTTCAATCCTTTTAAGAACTGCATTTTCAGATTGGCGTTTGCTATCATCTTTGCTTAATTAAAAGATAGCAGTTCAAGTCAGTTCACATTAACTCCAGCAGCTAACTCAGCTCAATGTTATTCAATAGGCTCAATTCTATAAAGCCTAACTACAGTCTACTGAGCTCAATTGATTTCAGCCCGAATAAACTCAATTTCTGCTTGATGCAGAAACTGCTATAATTCATTTCCTCAAATATCCAGTCACATGACACAGTGTCTATGAGGCATAATCTAAGATATCACCATGTTAATCAGGACATCCATATCACTGTAAAATTACAACATAGAATCCCCATTTAGTTCCACTTACAATTGCATTGCATGTCTGTTCTTGGATGATTTATTCTCCTTAAAATAGGGGCTCTTATTCTAAGACATCCGCTTCATGACAAAATAAATTACAGTAGCTGAATTTAGTTCCACTTACATTTTCTTTACTTTGCATGTTTTTAACAGACACTTTCTTTTTAAAGTGGCAAATAGACAGGACCAAGTGAACACAGGTGAACACACCCTTTTTATTGTTACCGGGGTAAGTTGTCACAATGAGGAAATGTAAACAGTAAAATAAAAAAAGGCACGTACAATTATTGTAAAAAAATATATAATTATAATAACATAATTTTATAGAGTTATGTACAAAACTACTGCTGGAGAACATCTAGGACCAGGCTAAGGCTTACATCTTGCATGTGTGACAACTTGGCCTTTGCCTTTCTTATTTGGTGTTTGCATACAGTAACTTTCAGAAAATGTATTGTTGTTATACAATAACTGAACACATTACCACTCATTATTCCTACCTGGCCATTTCACAAATTTAGCTGAAACCTTTAAAGAAATGCCATATTTATCTTTACACAATAGGTGTTCTAAGATATTTTTGAGTAAAGGATTGTGTTTCTTCCCATGGCAGAGAAACACTGTTGCAAGGGCAGTAAAGCTACGTTGCCCTTGTTAGAGGAATGGATGCCTGAGGCTGGTTCAGATGCATTTATATCCAGGGTATGATCTTAAGCTGGAACATTTTCAACTGACCCGGGATCAGTCCAGCCCTCTGGAAACACAGCCAGGGAATCAATCACAGAGAATTGCCGACCACCCTCAACCTCAAGAGTTTTCTAAAAAACAGTCACCTATTACCCCCTCCCTCCCCACCCCCGCTCTCTAGGTCAGAGTTTGTCTAAGGATTTTGTCTGTCTCACTCTCCCAAGGGCAGCTGGACACTTCAAGCTGCTCACTGAGACTGTACTGTGTCTATTTACTATGGTGTTTTAGGTAAGACGATAAGGACACTTTTGTCATATTTATGAGGTTAGGTGTGGTGCATTTAAATTTATGTACCATTCACTGGAAATGACTTGATCCAGTCTAATGTATCACACAGGGGTTGTAAAAAAGCTGTAATTTAAGGCCGTAACATCTGTGTCGAGACGTTCTCACTAAGGTCCTCTTTGGTGGATGGTGGGGTCATGAATATTAGTCATCCTTGTGTAGATTAATGCAGGGGTTTTAAAAAGGTGTGCCACAAGGGGATGATTTGGGATTAGTGGAAAAACACATTAAAATAGAGTAAAAACATGTATCACACATTAAGAAACATATTATGTTTTTTTTTTTTTTTGGGGGGGGGGGTGAAAATACTAATAGCCTAAGACTATATATATATATATATATATATATATGTGTGTGTGTGTGTGTGTGTGTGTGTGTGTGTGTGTGTGTGTGTGTGTGTGTGTGTGTGTGTGTAAATATATATTTCCACATGCATGGATTTATGTTTACGAAAGGAGATCAAAACTCCTGTATTAATGGTTTTGAATATATTAATCAGGTATTTTGCCAAAAACAGGCATGCCAAGCAGTATGGTTGTAAAGCTGCGTTGTAATGTTTGTGAAATAAAAATAAATAACTTCCATTATATCCAAAGGTGGGGTCACTTTAATATGTATACTGCATGGGCTAAATTATGTACAGGAAAGGTAAATTCAGACGTGTGGATTATGAAAGGTATTGCTTTCAGTAAAGAAAAGAAACATATGAGAGATCGTCTGTTAGATTGACTGGCATGCTGTCACTGTACGGCAAGATTAAGATCAAGTACTAAAGTTGCATTTTCTGTCCCCAGTCTTGAACTCGAGGACTAGGTGATTGTCTCTGTGTTGACATGATTGCTGAACATTCTCCTGAGTAACAGGGTAAAAATGAAAAAAAAAAAGCAGATAAGTTTCTGCTGGAACCTCAGAATACATGGCATGCAATTGGATTTGCTGAAGGATCTTTCCGTGTGGCTGCAGAGATATTGATGACAGCCTGAGCTTTCACACACGGTCGCTCACCGCTCGTGCTGAGAGACTTTCTCTAATCCGATTCTGCTATTAGAGCAGGAGACCTCTCAGATGGGGGTCCGTCACCCTCTCCCTCACTCTCTGTTCTCAGAGCTAAGCACCCAAACTGAGCTTCATGGGGCTTACTGCTGCTGAGAGGACAGGCTAAACAGAGGAAGAGAGAGAGCGAGACAATTAGAAGGATGCTAAAAAAAAGCATGATTTTACAAAACTGGATCCATCAGCTTGACAGGTATAAACGAGTTCCCTTACAGCGGGTTCCTCTGTGTCTTATTTATTTGAATTAATAACCTGAAGGACAGATGCAGTGTGGCCACTAAACCTAATCTTAAGCACCTTCTTAAGCACACTACATGAACACTCTTCACATTTGCTGTGGAGGAATGAATTGAAAAGTTCTGCAAGGATTTTTTGTTGTACTAAGCTTACTTCAATTTTAATATATGCTATAAAAGTAAGTAAATTATACTGCATTAACAATGCTACAGACAAAATAAATCATCTTTTTCAAACAGATATAATATCTAACATAGATCTTAACATTTAATCATTGCATGTTTATATTTGTTACATTTTTATTTTATTTTTTTTTGGTATGCAACTTGCCTACATAATGTTGTCAACAAAAGAATTTCATTAAAGCTATGATGGTTGATTTAAGAAGGCCCAGCAGCTTAATCAACAAGTTCCTCTGCCATTGTGGATCCTCTCGTCTTCAGCATTCCTCTGCAAAAAAACAAACTGAGAAATACTTGTTCAGTCATTTGAATAGGTGGCTCCCTGGCATGTATTATAACCATTGTTAAGACACACATAGCTCCATTTCCATGCCGGGCTGGAAGATTGTTCTCTCCGTGAGATGGAGCCATGAATGATGGACATGCTACTCGCAGATGCTCGCATATTCATTCCACGTATGGGGGGTAGAGAGGCCCTTTTTAAACATGAGGTGGGAAGCACGGGCAGGTATTTACTGCTGCCTCCCATCGCTCTCCTATTTGCCTCATCACAGGTGGTGAGGAAAGACGCGGGAGACTGAACGGTTTGTCTGAGAATCTGCAGATACTCTAACACGGGTCCCCAAAGGCTTATAATAACCTATTACCTCCATCTCTTCCTAAAACATACATTTAAACTACAATTACACCCCCTGCTTTCTCTCCTTCTTGCTTTTCATTTCATTCCCCTACAGCGTCTCCTTTGCAATTCAGTGCTGCAGTTCTGGCATCTGTGTTCCTTGTGCTCCTTTCTCTCTGTCGCTGCAGACGGTGAAAGAAGTGAGATCATCTCACAGCCTGAGAGGTGTTTGGTGGGCCAATTTATTACCAAGTGCAATTGCTCTCAGCACGCATTTCCTCCACCTTACAATCCAGACATAGGAGGTTTAGTCAAACAGAAATAATTGTTTGTTGTTGTTGTTGTTGTTTTTACTGTGATTTCTACAATTTTCCGTTTGTCAATGCTAAATTTGGTTATTTAGTATTTCATATTATTTATATTATATTTAATTTATTAGTTCTCTAGAACGCTTGTTATCCGTAGTAGCATATCAGAATTATTATGCATTATTACTGCTTAATATGTAGTATTATTATATTATGGCTTGGATTCACTTGCACTTGCTTACATAAATGACATCATCCTGAATCTCAGTTACTGATTTTTTTTTTAAATCACTTCAGAGGACTTAAGTATTAATATCACTACAAAATTGTTGCAGTCAAATATCGTAAACCATACTCAACACTATACTTTACTTGATTGATGGGTCAGAATAAGCCACGTTCGTTTTTTGCATTAAATAAGTACATTTGCGGTTTCATATACAACATTCAACAAAGGCTCATTGGGAAAACATGCCTCTACAAAGATATTTGCAAAACTCATCCAAACAGTTTGCTACAGTTTTCAGCAGAAATTAGCACAAGAAAACATCAACAACTTATATTCTTTTTCACGCAAATTATGATTACATTTTTTTTTTTTTAAATCACATATCCAGCTTCATATGTAGGACTTTTCTGATATCGTAAACTTGCTCAGTAGCTCACCTGGTACAGCATTGCACTGGTACAGCACTTGTAATGCAGAGCACTTGAGTTCGACAAAAATGTAAATTCTGGTTGTGAAGTTTAGGGTTCACATAAACAGAACTTTCAGGATGCGAAATAAAATTGGATTCATCACTTTTAAGTTACAATTAAAATCTTCAAAGCTGAACAAAAGTCTTAAAGGGTTTATTGTTTATTGTCAATAGTGTAGCAATGTATGAAGCACAGCTCACAAAGAACTTACTTTCGAGTTACTTGTGACTGGATTTTCCCTGTGAAAATCAAGCAATGGAAATGACATGAATATGAAGTAAAAAAAAAAAAAAAAAAAAAAAAAAATTATAATAATAATACAAAAAAACAAAACATAAAAATAACTATCCCTTTAAGATAATATATAGGTAAAACTCAAGTCAGATATTTTGTGTCCATGTAATTTATTTTAATTAGTATCCATAAATAATGGATGCAGGATACTGTACTGTCAGCCATCATAATTGCAAAAGGGTGATACAAGACTTAAAAAGACCTATGTGCTCCTCATCCCGCTCCTGATGACGCCATACACTAATGCTAATAATTCCATAAATTGATTTGGGATGCAGTGCATATTAAACAAGGCTATATTTGTTGTAACTGGTGTTGTCTGTTCCTGACAGGTGTGAATGCACTGAAAAATGTGACTGGCTAACAAAGCAAATGTCTTTACTGTCAAAAGCTGAAATGGAAATGCCATAAATGCCTGAAGCAATTCCAGATAAAAAGTACAGCAGCTTATCAAGTAGGATTGCTATATTGAACAGGGCAGACTTTCCTGATGGAATACTACAAGGTTAAAACCTTATAGTGTGATTGTTGCTTTCCACAATCCTGGGCATAATCAGAATTTTGCAAGGAATACAGCTTTTCAAGTTTGACCTGTATGCATTTTGAATCAGTAAATCCGCTTTTCTCCGATGTTAGTAGTGTGAGGTCCCAAGGATATATGATGATATAGTGCGCTGTTATCAGGAATTCCAGCACTATATATGAAAGTAGCAAGGTATGGGAATGTAAACATAAGCAAAAAGATATTATACAGCAAAGGCAACAGAAAGCCTTTCATTTCAATGCAATTGCATGCCCTGCTCTAGTTGATATGGAGGAGTGGAATTGAAAAAAAAAAAAATCGAAATCGATTGCCTGGACTGCATTTTTGCCTTATTGGATCACCTTTTTGTGCAGTGTTAGACAGTGTCGAAATGGATCTCTAGTCTGTGCTAGACTGACATTAAGAAATGAACACAGTTCAAGCTGTTCCAAAACATGTGCTTTTATCCTCTGGATTGAGATAAGGGCATAGAGAGCCAAGAATCAGGAAGTAATTGGAACAGGAGTGTTGTAATAGATGACTTAAACTGAATTAGTAAATTTAATATATTCCAAGTCCATTGTTTTATATTATTAAGTGAAACAAATATGAATAATGCATATTCAGGCTGCCTGTATTAATGTAGCAGGAACCACTATTGATTTTAGGAAATAAATTACCTGGAGAAATCACAGTGTGTGTGATAGCATGCCTCTTAACTACAGAGATCTGTATAATTGAAGACAAACCTTGAAACAATACAAATGTTTCCTTGAACTGATTGACAACAGCATGTCAGCTAATCTAGTGAGAGAGATTTGGGAATAAAGTTGACAAGAAATAAAAATTTGCTCGCATATATTTTCTAAATGCATGTTATTGATCTTATTACGAATGATTAATTCATGCACATGATCATCTTAAGTATTTTCTGACCTTGTCGTTTTTAATTAGAATGTCATAACTCAATATTCCGGTAAAACAACAGACTTTCTTACAATTGACTGCAAGCTCACATTCAGATCTGAGTGAAAAAAGAGTGGGAATCACTAAAAACACATAAATTAGTAGCATTATCCACACTTGTCTGAAACAGTGTGGATTCAGAGTGTTTCTGGCATGACAACTACAGAAATCAGTAACTGAAGAAAATATTGCAGTTGATCTGGATGATACAGGCTGATCTGGAAAAAGGTTTCCCCAAAACCACTGATTACTCTGATAACACTGATAACACTTTGTTACTTTCAGGGAGCTTTTCCTGGCCACTGTGGCATTGTGTTAGCTCACAGGGGGCCTGGGCCTGAAATTATGTAAAGCTGCTTTACAACAATTACTATTGTTATAAGAACTATACAAATAAATCTTAAGTGAACTGAAAAGAAAAGAAAGACTGGGAGCTGGGTTGCCTCTGTTTATCAAGCCAGGTTTTACCCTCATAGCTTTAGGTTGTGGAAGAGGTAGCCTACAGACTTTCAGCTGGAACAAAATATAAATAGACAAGTTTGAATTTAAGAAAGATAAGATAAAATAGTTTATTGGTATTCAGGGCAGAAACCACAATATCCACAAGGGGACCATGTCCAAATCAGTATTCAGAAATCTGAATAATATTTTTTATTATTGGGATATTCCTAAAATTATATATTTTTAGGACCCATTTGTCATAAATATTTAAGTTCTGGATATTATTAATTAACTGTATACTTATATACTGTGTACATCCTAAATGCTGGTTTATCTTCATATATATAATTTATCAATTTCACAAACTCACGCACAGACATTCCTAATGGAATATAATAAAATTATTTTGATATTGCTTTGAACTATTTGGCGAATACAGACGGTCTCGAAAGGCTATTGGCTGTCACCTGCGTTCAGCGACGCTGATTGGCTGCTGCCTGTTTCCGGGGCTCCGTTCCAACAGTGACGTTTTCCCAGTCGCCGTGAGACAGATTGGGGAGAATGGCTGCCAGTGGAGGTTAGATCTTCTCTTCAAAATCCAAACTTATTTCCAAAAGTTTTTTAGCCTGTTTTTGTGTTATTCATCTGTGATAATGTTGTCTTTAGACGGAATGTGATCAATTTAGACGGTTGGTTCAAATAAACAGCGAACCCCGGTGGTTGTTTGGATATAACGTTAGGTAGAAAAGTACGGAGAGGTAGCGGCTAGCGAAACTAGCTCAGCGAGAGACTGTGTAAACACTCGCTTATTTACTCGCTGGGTTACGATACAATTCATTCAACTACTTTAACACTCGGTTAACTTTGTGGTTTCGTGATATTTAAAGCATTGTCACGGTTTATTTAGTGCTTTGAAAAGGCTTCAGTCCGGACATGAATGGCTCGAGACCGGACTAGCCTGATGTTGTGCTAACCGGTAAAACAGCACTGGGATTAGCACCGCTAATAAGTTAAGCACCGAATCTCGCTTACTCGTAGTAACTAAATACATTTCTTAAATTAGATTATCAGGAGAGTATTATATGTCTGAGGTTGTCAAAAGGAATACTAGTTCTTTAGGACCTTGCTGCTTATTTCCCTGCTCTTAATTAGTTTTATATTAATGCCCTGTGGGGGATGTGGTTGGTTAGTTGGTCAATGGACAATAAGTTTTATCTGAATTGTATTTATTATATTTTTTGTTTTGTTCTGAGCATCTCTTAAAGAATTTTAGTAAGTAAACTTGGATGTCACTGACTTTTTGCTCATCTGTTGAATGAGCTCTCATCTTTTTTCTTTTTCTTTTCTATTGGTCTTGCATTGAAACGCAATGTTTTGGGCTTTAAAAAATTCAAGAGCTAATAAAGTGTAAAAGGAAAAAAGAAAAAAGCTCAGTTCCCATTTTACATTTCAGTTTAAAAGTGAAAAAACTGATCTCAGCTGCCTAACACTTTTGTCTTTTAGACATAGGAAAGCTGTTACAAGTACAGAATGGGACTCCAGCAAGCACAAGCTACAATGGGGTAGATGCCCTACATGCCTGTAACATTCTCCAGCAGCTTAAAGCCTTGTACGACGAAGCTCAGCTGACTGACATTGTCGTGGAAGTGGACCATGGCAAGACATTCTCTTGTCACAGAAATGTCCTCGCTGCCATCAGCCCATACTTCAGGTAGTATCTGCACACATCACTGCTTTAAACCTTGTACTATCAACAATTTTTGTAGCATTTGTTGAGAAGTTGTGAAATGATAGAAGCTTAGAGTGAAACAGAGACCCTTAATTTATTGAATTTATGCTATATAAAGATTGAATTATTCAGTGATTTATTATACACAGATATGAAAGCTTTAAACTGATTAAAAATGTAGAGTTTGTGATACTTTTTCAGCATTAATGTATAAAAACTTGTTTTTAAGTTAATTGCAGTCTTTTATCTTCCATGTCATGACCATGTTAACCAGTTAACTCTAGAATGATTTATTCCATTATAATTGATTGATAATTATTGGCTTTAAAAATGAAGTTGGTTTCTATTCTCTTTGGACAATATCCAAGAGCTTCTTTAAATAGAATTGAAATTGTACTGAGCCAGGAACACTCATTTAAGAAACCACACATTAAATGTTAAATAATCTTCAGAGTGCCACTGATTTAGACTTTAACGCTTGAATCACACATCGGAATACCACAGTTAACTACATGCTTGTTGTCATAAAAATGATTGCCATAGCCTTCTTTTTTTTCCTCTGGTAAAATTCTAATATGCAGTCGGTGACACTGCTTTGTTGTGTTCACAGGGTAATGGTGTTTGTTTTATCTTTTGTCAGATCCATGTTCACAAGTGGCCTTACAGAGAGCAGTCAGCGGGAGGTGCGGATTGTTGGTGTTGAATCAGAGTCCATGCATTTGGTTCTGGACTATGCGTACACCTCACGGGTCACTCTCACGGAGTCTAACGTGCAGGCACTGTTCACCGCTGCCAGCATCTTCCAAATCCCAGCCCTCCAAGACCAATGTGCCCAGTTCATGATCAGCCGTTTGGACCCTCAGAACTGCATTGGGGTCTTCATGTTCGCAGATGCTTATGGCCACCAGGAGTTGTGGGAGCGCTCGCAGGATTACATCCGCAAGAAGTTCCTGTGCGTGATGGGAGAGCATGAGTTCCTTCATCTGACCAAAGAACAGCTGGTCAGCATTCTCAACAGTGATGATTTGAATGTGGAAAAAGAGGAGCACGTGTATGAAAGCATCGTGCACTGGCTGGAGTATGACTGTTCGCGGCGGGAGGCGGATTTACCTGAGGTTTTTGCCAAATGCATCCGCCTGCCCCTACTGGACGAGGCCTTTCTGAGCCGTATACCTCCAGCCTTCGCGCTGGCCTTGTGCAGGGATTCCTCGGACAAAGGTCGGCTAAATGGCACCAATGGCTGCCCACAGCGGCTGGGTATGACTGCATCAGAGATGGTCATCTGCTTCGACGCGGCTCACAAGCACTCAGGGAAGAAGCAGACTGTACCTTGCCTGGACGTTGCTGCCGGGAAGGTGTATAAGCTGTGCAAGCCTCCTAATGACCTCAGAGAGGTTGGCATTTTGGTCTCATCAGAGAACGACATCTTCATTGCCGGAGGCTATCGGCCGAGCAATAGTGAGGTGTGCATTGACCATCGTGCAGAGAGCGACTTCTGGCAGTATGAACATGCTGGCAACAGGTGGCTCCCGCGATCACCCATGCTGCGGGCACGCATCGGCTGCAAGTTAATACACTGCTACGGGAAACTCTATGCTCTGGGTGGTCGAGTGTATGAAGGGGATGGACGAAATGCTTTGAAGTCTGTGGAGTGCTATGATGCCAGAGACAACTGCTGGACAGCGGTCAGTGCCATGCCAGTGGCCATGGAGTTCCACAGCACAGTAGAGTATAAGGACCGCATCTATGTGCTGCAAGGTGAGTGGGGTTGTTGCAGAGTCACCTGAAATCAGGGTCATCACAGCGTGCAAACACATATGTCCTTGTTATTCATTGGCCTGTCATGTCTTTTAGCTCTGCTTGGATGGTAAGGTCAGGTGGGTTAACCTCTCTCTGCAAAATCAGCAATAACCATGAGCACAAAAGATCTACACTAGCACTCGTTATTAGGGATTCACCAACATTTCAGCCACTTCGCAGTCACAGTCACAAAAGTACATTATTTGCATGTGCTTTAAAGTTATAGAACTATCCCTTTAGTATTAATAAAACAACAAAAAAGAAAAGAAAACTCACTGATACAAGTTGCTTTAATAAGAACCAGTGTATAGTTTATGTACATAGTGTTTTATTTTTATATTAATATTTGTTCATTTCTGTTTCTTGAATGCTACTGCTAAATACACCTAGTGTACTTGAAAAATAAAGCACTGTTTGTTTTATTTGTATATTATGTGTATTTGTAATGTCTTTTATTCTTAATAACAGATAACATAATGACAAATATTTTTATCTTCACTGTCTTTGTCAATATTTACCATTATTTTATTTGATATTTTACCTTGTAAGGCCTTGTTTTTAAAATGGGGAATTTTTTTTATTAGAAGTATAAGTTAGAAAAAAAACAGGTCACACTTTATTTTAGGGTCCAATTCTCACTATTAACTAACCATTAACTATGACTTTTGCCTCAATTAACTCCTTATTTGCTGCTTATTAATGGTTTATTAGGTAGTTGTCAAGTTTAGGGTATTGGGTAGGATTATGGATGTCATGCATTATATGTACTTTATAAGCACTAATAAACAGCCAATATGTTAATAATAGACATGCTAATAAGCAACTAGTTATTAGTGTGAACTGGACCCTATACTAAAGTGTTACCAAAAAACATATTTCAATTAGTTGTCAAAGCAGCTGTTCTAATTATTGAAGTGCTAAAATCACTTACTGGAAATAGAATGAAAACTACAAGTGAAATAAAAAGTAAACCTACATAGTAATATTTGTAAAAACAAAAACTAATAAAAATGACAGACACAACAGAATGACTAAAAATGTGATAGTTTCAAATGAAAACAAAAATAGAAAAATAAAGCTTCATTCAAATTATTAATAAAAACTAAAAGTCTTCCTCCTGTGAGTCCAGAGTTTTGGTGCTACATAATAAAAATTGTACTTGTGATATTAATTACATATTTACTCATTTTGGCCATCAGTTTGGATATTGATCATTCTTTTATTATGAATTTGTCCTAGGAGAATACTTCTTCTGTTTTGACCCCCGCAAAGACTATTGGGGGCATTTACCATCTATGAACGTTCCCCGCACTCAAGGCTTGGCGGCCCTGTACAAAAACTGCATCTACTACATCGCAGGCATCTGCAGGAACCACCAGCGCACGTTTACCGTGGAAGTGTACGACATCGAGCAGAACACCTGGTGCCGTAAAAGAGACCTCCCCTTCGAGCAAGCCACCAGCCCCTACATCAAGGTGCTTCTGCTTCAGGGCAGATTGCATCTGTTTGTTCGAGCCACGCAAGTCATGGTAGAAGAACTTGTATTTCGTACCAGCCGCAAGAACTCTCTCTACCAGTATGACGATGAAGCCGACCAATGGACAAAGGTCTATGAGACACCGGACCGCCTCTGGGACCTTGGCCGCCATTTTGAGTGCGTGGTGGCCAAACTATATCCTCAGTGTCTTCAGAAAGTGCTGTGAGTTCGAAGAGGGTGGTACTGCTCAATACATGGTGCTGTTTGTGTCCCCAACACCAGAACTGCAGGGGAAGTCTTAAAGCGTTAAAGGTTTCAATCAACTCGGGTGCCGTTTGACAGAGTAAAAAAACAGCAACAAAAAACAGTATTTTGTGTTCCACAGTTGGGCGCACAGCACCCACAGAATCGCTTGTTTTACAGTTAGAAAAGTGAAACATAAGTGCAATTATCTTAGTTTTTTTGCAGATGCTGAATCGTTTCTGCTCCATGATATCTTTAAAGGTTTTGTTGCTGTTTGGGCTTGGGTTGTTGGCTTGCATCGTTGGCGAACATGAGCAGTTAACGTTCTTAATGACAAGCAGTATGGCAACACTTGAGTAAAACAAGAAAAGTAAAAATAAATATGTAAAGCTATAAACATTCATACGGGTATGATGAGCGTTTTTGCTCAGTGTGAATACTGAATTTTTCAATTGTGATGTCTTTCAGGTTTTCAGATGAATAAGTCCATGCCACCTACAAAGAGACTAAGAATTTAGTTAGAGGATTTTGATTATTAATGGAAAGTCATTTGTTTGCCAAGATGCACACATATGTGGCTCTATTTTGTTTTCCTAATCTTTGATTTTTCCTTCTTTTCAGTCGACCCATGTGCTGTAACATCACAGCAGTTTTACATTTTCATTTGGACTTTATGATGTTTCATTGAGCCCAGCTCCCAAATCAAAATCTATATCTTTGCAATTTCGCATTACACCAGCCAGATCTTTAGTGAGGTTACAAGATTATACTCGGTCTCCATATTGGAGAAGTAAAAAAGGATACCAGCTTCATGTGTAGCTGAAATCAAAAGTGGACAATTTGTTGACAGCCAAAACAGTTCCGATCAGGAGAGGACATCGATAGGGTTGGAGAAGCGGTAGCCAAAAGGTGGATGCCCTACATTCCACTGTCATTTACTGACTCCTCGGATCTGAAACCTACAGGTGCAGTTTGAAGATGGATGCCTCCAAAATGCCAAAACATGTTCAAGGAGTCTTAGTATGCACCCCATGGAAGCAATATGATGAGTTCTGTCAAAGTTTTTCAGAAAAAGTACAATTGAAATTGAAGTGATGATGTTTTCATGAATAATTCCAGAAAAATGGCCTTTGTTTTGCTGCCGTGGGTTGGTTAATGTTCAGTGAGATGTGTTGCTAGATATATTATAGGTTCTGATCACATGAAAAGCCTGGGCATCAGTGATGGAGTGAGCAAAGCCGATATAAAGACTTACAGTACAGTTTGCTTCTGCTTTGACTTCAGGAAATGTCAGTTTTGCAAATGTCCAGTCCTCCTATACTAGCTCACACATGCCCTGTAAATGAACACACTTTTATTTCTTTCCATCCCCTTATCTTCCAGTCTTAAACTATAGAGAAGAATTGTTTTTGGTGCTGCTTTTTTGACAATCTTGTAAATAAGATGCAGTGATTTTACAGCCATTTGTCATTGCTTGACACTTCACAAAGGTGTCAGTCTTAGAAGTTATTGTCTCAATGTTTGGTTTGGTTTTCCAGCCTCTTGTTTATTTCGTCATGCAGGTTTCTGATTTTGCACTACATTATTTCCTTCCTTGAAAGCGTCTCAGAATACAGCGCTATGTTTTCAGACACATACTGAGGACGTGGTGAATGGCGTCTTTGAGTAGGACAGCTGATGCGCTCTCATGTCGGGCGAGCTTCATCTGGGCTTTGGTGAAGGGTGAAGGATTTGAAATTGCATTGGCTTTGGTGCAGTCGCTGCACATTTCACATTTACACTCAGTAGCACGAGAGCCAGAAATGGACAATTCTCAGGATTATTGTCGATACACAGTACTGTATTTAAATGGTTTGTTGTACATGTAATATACTGTACCATATGTTTGCTGTACTTGCACAGTTTCTTTGTTGTTTTTTGAATCCATTTGTTCTTTATTTCTAACTTGGAAAAATTGATTTTAGTTTTTTTTTTCTTAGGTGTGTGTTTGTGTGTGTGTTTCTTTTTTTCTTCTATTTTTAATATTTACTCTTAGTTTTTTTTTTTTTTTTGAGTTTGATTTTATTCTGTAAAAAAAATTGTGAATCACAGGACATGGACATTAATGTTAAGATTTTGTTCTCTTCTTTCTTTGGGATTTTGTCAGTCTTAAGAACACAAAGCATTACAGAAGATAAGTCATGACAGTACTACTCTCGCTAGTCTGTCTAGATGTTAAATAAAAGCTTTGAAAGAATTTATAAATTATACTTCTGTGTTGTTGGCTGCTGCAGGTGTGAATGCTTTACAGACATTTTTTTAATTTGTCATAGCTTGCAGTTAATTTATCCACATAAGTTGAAACAGTGTTTTATTTTCTTTCTGTATTATTGCTTTGCATTTTGTTCTTTTTTTCTGCATTTAGTTTGCTTGTATGTATGGTGTGAGAGTTTAGTAAACATTCGTTGATCTCTACTGTGAAATTCACCTTGCACATCATTTGAAAAATAAAACAATAAAAAGGAAATGAGTGGTATAGTATTTTTACAGCATGTAAATGATTTATATAGGAAGCTGACATCTCTGTAAATTGTGTTTTTTTTTTTTTTTTACATTTAGATGAATATGTAAGTGAAAGAAATGTGTATATATATATATATATTTATTTATATAATGCAAATTTGCATGCATGCATGCACACAGATACTGAAAATCTCTTATTTTAATGATGGGTGGAAAAACTATTTTAATTTATATCATTTCCAGCTTCTTGTACTACTATGATAATTTATGAAACATATTTGTTTTAACAGTGTGGGCTTTATTATTATTTATGGCATTGTTTGCATGTCCTGGCAGATAAACATCCTTATTTTTTGGGGTACTACGAACAAAGTTATTGTATTGTTTCAACAAACAATCGCTGCATTGTATACTGTACAAAATGTTTCATTCATATTTAGAAAGAAGCTATGGATTTAAAGCAAGGAAAATGCTTTACTATATTTGTAGTGATCTAGGCCTCAATGTTTCATTTAATTTAAAATCACAAAAGCAAATACAAACTTAAAATTTTTTGCACCTATCAATTTTTAAGGAATGTGTGCTGTTTTCACTGCTTTGAAGTGGTTATGTCTCGCAGATCAGCCTGAGCTTACCATTATATCGATCCTGACGCGAGTTTCTGCTTTCATCTGGCTTCACTTTTGAAATGACCATCTACTTTAAAGAGTTTCTCCCTCATTCTGGGGTATGCACTAATTAATTATTTAACGAAAACCTATTTAGAACCAAACTGGGAGGAGTACTGAATATTAATTTGCTCCAAAATTGTGACGGGTGAGAAAATGAACTGGTCAGACTTCTGCTCTCAAATGCAAAAAAAAAAAAAAAAAAAAAGCTGTAGTTTAGAATACATTTTTAAGACACGAACGACACTGACAAACATATTACATATCAAATATACCATATAAAGTGTCTATTATGGCAGCAGCACACAGGCAAAATATATGGGGGAAAAAAAGACAGGGCGAGAGAAGGGAGAAAACGAGTGTGAGACCCAGCAGTCCCATGTGTAATAAAGGCACAGGGCTTCATCATACTGCCCTTGGCTTCACTTTACCCAATGTCACCCTATATGCAGTGGAAGAAAGACAGCAGGAATACATCAGACACGCTTCCATTGCTTCTCTACCACACACACAAAACAAATGCTCCCAGCTGGAGCTCCATCATGAGCTCACCTGAGCAGCTTTGACTTTGGCAGTCAGGCTGTTGGAAGTGTAATGGAAGAGAGACCCCTGATACCACCGGAGAGCCCACCTCACTGAAATGAGACAAAGGCACAAATGCTATTTATTTGGTTTCAAAAGCAACGACATAAAAATAAAATCAATAATGATGAAGACAATCAGAATACCGGGAAAGCATGAAAGCCTACAGCTTTTTTGCTTTTATTTTTCATCTCTGTCTTTTCCTTCGAGACATTTCTGTAAGGACTCCTGCCTTGTGCTTATTCATGAGGACTTGCTGTTTCCTATGTAATTTACAACATAAGCAATCACAAAAGCTTTTCAAGGTTGCAAGCATTTGCAATGAAGGATAATCATGCCGCCGTCAGCTGGCAACTATAATCTTTGAAAATGATCCATCTCTTGCAAAGGTGTAATCTTCCTTATGTTTATGAGAGATGCTGAATTATGAGAGGTTGTATATTTTGTAAGCCTGCAAAGACGCGCATGTAGTAATCACCTTCGTGTAGAAGTGTTTTTTTGATTGTTTTCTTCTTTTTTTTTCTTCACTGTGATATTGTATGGTGGATGAAATATGATTCATTTTCTGTCTCAGGGGTCAAACAAGATCTTTTTTAAGTGTCTACAATAAATGTGTTTGTGATTTCCAATTAATTTTCAATTTAACTGTGTTCACAATGCCAAAGAAAGATCAAGCTTATGAATTATGTGTTCTCCTAGTAGAAAATATCCTGCAGTTGCAAAGGCCTGAGGTGACCTTAAAGGGATAGGTCACTCGAAAACGAAAATTACCCCACGATTTACTCACCCTCAAGCCATCCCAGGTGCATATGACTTTCTTCTTTCAGATGAATGCAATCAGAGTAATATTTTAAAATGTCCTGGCTCTTCCAAGTTTTATAATAGCAGTGAATTGTGGTCAAGATTTTGAAGCAAAATAAAGTGCATCCATCCATCATAAAAAATGCTCCACATGGCTCTGGGGGCCTAATAAAGGCCTTCTGAAGTGAACTGGTGCATTTGTGTAAGAAAAATATCAATATTTAAAACTTTATAAACCACGATCTCTAGCTCTATCTGTTGTATGTGTATTCAGGGGAGAGTGGTTTTCAAGCCGGCCGTAGGCGTAGAGAAATAAGTTAAAAATTTAAATTTATTAGAATTATTATTTAAAAATATATACATAGTTTGAAAACCCTGGCTAGACAAAAAATGTATTTCATTTTCAAAATTCAAAATCATTTGGCTGATAAGTTTCTTTTCTTGCTCTGGGTTGTTTTCTTCAATATGAAAAATGACTGTGATCTAATAGATGTCACCAGAAAAGGGTTTTTTATTACAGCTGGAGAGGATACGAGATGAATTGAGAGGCAATGTTTTAGTTCAGCCAGGAACCACTTTGGCAAGTTAAATGAGTTTACTGAACACAATTTATCTTAGGCGGTATGGTTCTTTATGGGGGTCCTTGCTCCTGAAATAATTGAACATACAAAAGCCTTACACATTAACCCCCTGGAACCATCAGCTTAGAAATACATGACTGTTAAGACTCTTAATAATGTCTTTAAAGCATGATTATCATGCAGATGTGGCAGTGGGACGTCTATCTTGTAGCCTGGTCATGAAGATGAGTGTCTCTCAGCAGTGAGGTCCATGCCTGCTAAGATTTGAAAGCCTTCGTGATCTGAAACAAAGAAGACGACAACCAGAAGGTGCATGGTAATATGCTCATGCTTATAATGGGGAGGGAGGGAGGGTTGCGAGCCGCTGAGCATACTTACCGAGCAGCGGTGCCATGTATATATGTCCCGTATCTAATAGGAGAGTGGTAGTGATTGGAGCGATTTGACAGCTGACCGCATCAGCTGGTCACAGCTTATGCATCTGTGGCCTGACTGAACTAACACTGCGCTCGATATGACTATTTTACTTTGATATAGGAGTTGTACATTTTTATTACTTATTAATTAAGCAATATCACACAAGCAAAAGTGCTGTTCTTCAGAGCAAACGCTCGACTGCAACAGTGATATTGCTTTTACTTAACAATCAGTTCAGTAAACCAGAAGGTAATACTTACATTTTATACACAACTATTAGACATTGCAATACAGACAGAACACATTTGTTTCATTCCACTATGCTGATTTTCCATTGTTTTTCAATGTAAACATGCTAGATGGACGTGTTTAACCATTGCACTCATTTCCACTGTTGGGAACGTTACTTTAAAAAAGTAATTAGTTATAGTTACTCACTACTTGTTCCAAAAAGTAACTGAGTTAGTAACTGAATTACTCTATAATAAAAGTAACTCATTACCAGGGAAAGTAACTATTTGCGCTACTGAAAAAAAAAGTTGCTATATGTCAGATATTTATTTTTTTATTTTTTTTCAGTTTTCACAAGTCAGTTGAAATGAGTAGAACAGACAGGTGTTCGTACATAACTTTCGATATTTATTGCACGTCAACAAACAGCAAGAGTTTTATTCTGAACTTCAAGTATTATCTTTGTATGAAAAGTGTTTTGAGCCACTAGCTTTGTAGATGCGTGTGTCACACATTACATGTACACATTACATGCACGTTCTTGCCTTTAACCACAATGAATTTGAAGTAGTGCTTATATCTCCACCTTGAAAATGCCAACTTTTCATCGGATTGCTCCTGATATTTCTGCTGCTGCTGCGAATCTCTGTGTAGCTGTTGCGTGTGTGTGTGTGTGTGTGTTTGGCGCCGCCGGCGCTGCAGCGTGTGCCGGCATGTGTGTAAAAACACTGGCTCTGATTGGCTACCATGAAACACATGACTCTGCCTTAGCCAATCATAATCGCTTATCTCGTTATTAAACCACCTGCTCACTCGCTGTGTGAGCCAGGGGTGCGTTCGGATTGCATTTATTAAATCAATCAGCAGAGCTCATTAGCATTTAAAGCGGCATGCAAGAAAACAGCTTGCTCTAAAAAGAGCTGTTTTTGAAAGGGTAAAAAGGGCGTTGTTTAACACTACCATTGAGAAACTTTAAATGAAGTATGTTTTAGACTTTTTATTAAGAGCCTCAAGAATCATATCAACTTGTGGAAAATGGGGATGCGATGACCCATTCAATATATGATGCTTCAATCATTTTCATAAATTCATAAGTTGAATAACATACACTACATATATTTGTGCTATTTTGTTCCTGAATGAATTAGTGTTTTTGAACAAATCAGTTGAGTGATTCAAAGACTCACTCATAGTTACTGGACAAATGAGTGGATTGAATGAATCTACTCACTCAAAATATACTTGTCGCTGTCTGCTGGCATAATGATTTAACCTGCAGAAAGAGTCACTTAAAGATCCCCACCACTAACACACAGACTGACAGTAACTTGTCTAACTTAAACCAAACATGTTTTGGTTGATATCACCAGAGAGGGAGTGGATGAGCACTCTGGAGTCTATGTCATTGTGCTTTATTTAGCGAAAGCCAGATTTCTCATTATTTAGGCCTTTGGGTCTCTGTGAACTGCTAAAACATGTCTCCACAGATCACAACAGTCCCACTGTCCCACCCCGGAGTGCTAAGTATGCATGCTCAGGGAAAAGATCATGGCCTGTAGGACTCTGCCTTGTTCTCTTTCTCCTATTTTCACTCTCTAAATGTAATTACGTCTGTGTCATCCCATTGCCCCGGGACTGGAGTGCAGTGCACGTACCAGCCCTGAAGGACTGCCCAGTGAGCCTCATTACCCTACCACAACCTGCCACAGAGGAAAGAAGTATACATAAAGAAGGAATTAGTGGCCTCTGTGGACACATGGCATCCCAGAGTGTAGCAGTGACTTTAAACGAATTCTGTAAATCCAGAGATTTAGTCCAAACTTGCAACTTAACATTACAAACACTTATAATTCACAAAATATTTCATGACTTTCATGTTGAGATTATAATTTGGAATGAACATTGATTCAAAATAAGCTAAATGCTATAATAATAATAATAATAATAATAATAATAATAATAATAATAATAATAATACAAATGTGGGTGGTTTTTATTATGGTGTTTAAAGAGGCAAGCACCACTACACTACTATTATGGATCAAACTCAGAGGCACATATATTGCAGTATATTGGAAAATATCATGAAATATATTAGGCATATATTCTCATATATATTTAATTTTTCCAATATATTGCAATATATTGAAAGCGGCAATCATTTGTATATTTTGCAATATATTATATAATATATGTATCATCAATATATTATGAAATATATTCAAATATATAAAATATTAGAAAATAAAAAGGGAAAATAATATATCACAATATGTTTTAAGAAATATATTGGTAAATATATTTTCCTTTCGTAAGGGAGCCTAATAATGTTCTGTTTATTATATATAAAGTGCAATTTTGTATTGTGTTCCTGACACTTTAAATGCTAGCTCTTTACAGTCGTTGATTCTGATTGGCTGTCAGTGTTTTGTAACCTTTATCAGCTGAAAAAAAATTTTTTCTGAAAGTGATTTCAACAATATTGTTCCACTGTTTCATTATTACAGTTGTGGTGTAAACATTGCTATTCTTACATAATGAGTGCAATTAGTTATTGGCCTTATTTTAAACAGGCCTTTAGAAGGTTTCTCAAAACCTCTAAGTATTAAAGTTTTTCATGTAAATTATTTTCGTCTTCTGGGTGACTTCTAAATAGCCGTGTCACAGCATTTGTCGAAGTTGACAACATTTCTTTCTACATTCATGATTTTCGACTCCTGTTTCACAATTTTATAACTAAATGGCTTGGAGTCACTGTGTGAGCCTCTTTAGAGCTTTGAATTGGCTCAAACTTTTGACTTTGCACATGCCCAAACCATTAATCTTACAGTTTTGTTCATGCATAGCATCAACGCAGAACTAATCAGGCAATGTTACAACTTCTGAAGCCTATCAAAAAGCCTAGCAAACCACCAGAGCTGATCTGCCACTGTTTTGACAACGAGTCCCATTCACAGATGACCTCCAAATGGGAAAATGCAGTTACATTTACAGAAAGTGCTGTATGTTTTCAAAACTTGCCACAAAAAGTGTCACCCCTCTCCTTTAACATCTTCAGGAATTCATCCGTATAACATGAAAAATGCTGACTGCCTCATTCTGACAGGAAAGCTGTCAGTTCCTGTAATTCTCAATGCATGCATCATGCAAGACAGCCTGCGTCTGATGCCTGTAATGCCCTAAATCCTTGCTCTTGTAATGTGGCACTACATGATCTCAATTATTTCTTAATTCCTTAATGAACAGTCGCACAAAGCACATCAATCCCAATGAAACACTTTTGTGATGTCACCAAGACAAGACTCATATTCAAGGGTTTATAGACATAGATCTTTGAAATGAGAAACCTCTCTCTCCCTTTACCTACACCTCTCTCTGTAGGAGAAGATGAGTGCGATGCTCATCTGGAAGATGAAGGGGCATTAAATTGGATTTTTTGGTTAAGGAGGCAGCACTCAATGAATTGTCCAGAGTCTCTAATTTATTACCATTTAAATAGAGGAATCATTTCTGAAATTATTTCAGCTTCTGTTAATGAGTTTTTAGTTGCCAATGTGAAATGAGATGGAACCCTTATGTGCACAGAGCAGAAATGGTCTTAATTTAATCACAGACCACACCACATTTAGGAATGGCCACACTAGCCTCGGAAATGGAACTCATTTGGTTTCAATCTTTATTTTTTACAGGCTTTGGGCTCTCCTTCAACCTTCGGCCTTCCTTGACAATTACTGGGATGTATTTCCAAGCCAGATGGCCCCTTGCACATAGTTATGCTGCCATGGCAGAAAGTTCAGTTTTCTTCTGTGCTCTGGGCCTGGCTCCTCTAAATCAGCGATGTTTTATCTGTTTGACTTTATCCTGGTTTGCTGAACAAATCTGGGAGTTTTCAATACATATTATGGCTAAGTAACGTTGAGCGATACTTCATTTTCATCTTAGAAATTATTTTTATTCCAAAAGTATGCTTTCATTCTTTTTCATTGTCATCTCTACATCTTTTTCAACCAAACCACGATTAAACGTTATGTTTTGAAGAGCACAAATTGATATTTAATGAACTCTTTTGATATGACAGAGTGTGTTAGCTTATTACGAAGCACACTGTAGTGAAAATGATTTATCAAACATGACTTTTCAAATTGCTTTATCAGTATCATCACTTTTTTCTGCCAGCAGATATAGATTTTAGAGCAGCCCAAAGCAGTCATCATGGTTGGTGCGTCTGGATCAAGTTGAGCTTTGACAGCTTGTCGAATAGTCTTTCTAAAGAACTTCTCATACATGGTATATATGAGTTATCTGTTTGTTGAGATCATTCAGATTCTGGTAAGTCGGAGAGAAACCTTGAATATTAACATTTAACTATGATAGTTCTATGTTAAATACATTGATTATAAAGTTTGGGTTAGGTAAGAAAAACAAAGCAGCATTATTACTCCAGATGTCAGTCTCATGGTCTTACAGAAACCATTCTAATATGCTGGTTTGGATAACATTCCTTTTTATTATTATTAATGTTGAAAGCATATATATATATATATATATATATATATATATATATATATATATATATATATATATATATATATATATATATATATATATATATATATATATATATATATATATATATATATATATATAATATTTCACCATTATTAATGCTTCAGATATATGTTTTATGGTACATGACCAAAATGTTAGTAAGCCATTGTTTTTTTCTTCCTTTTCACCCCGAAGTTAAAAAGCTTTCTTCATCTGAGTCAACTATAATATTTCCTATCCCCTGTCTCGCCACAGGCATTAACCACTAGTCTCAGACAGGACAGTGACATTTACCGTGGCTTTACAGTTCTTCATTTTCCACACTTTTCCCTCAAAGGAAAAGGTCACACTTGAGGCTTAATAAAGAAGTTGGAACGGAACAAAACAATCAAAATCAGAGCCAAGCCAAAAACAGTTATTCTCTCTCTGTTGCCTCCCTTCCTAATGTGAGCACACAGAGGTGGTGCTGTAACGCTTTCCAGGGTGTCCTTATTGTAAGACATTCCAGCAGAATAGGATTATGGTCGGCGGGAAGGGAAAGAAAGGCAGTAATTGGTCACGCTTATTTACTGCTGTGAATCAAGTCGCGCTGCTTTGAGTCGCGGTGCACGCCCGCTTGAGGATTTAGCTCTATGCACAAATTATGGACCGTTTTCTGAGGTTAAGTAGCTGGAGGCGTAATGAAGTCTCCTTTCGCCTCACACTCGCTTACTTCACCACCGTCCCTATCGGCCAACAATGAACGCCATGAACTGCCCAACGGACCCTAGACTGCTGACCGAGTCCTCTGTATGTGTTAACAACTCATTACATCATACCTCAGATGGCTGGCTATTATTGAGGACTTGAGAAATGTACTTCTAAATAACTTTTTGTACTACGTTTAGAGAAATATGTCCCCATTTTGGTGAATTTGGGCATTGGGGTCTACAGTATAGTGGGCATCAGCAGGAATGGTTGAAGGGTCTCTTCACACCTTTCCATGCTTTCTTCAGAAGTTTCTGAATATAAAGACAAGGGAAGACAAAATGACTTTCAAAGCAATTCAAAAAGTGTTCTAGATATGAAGCCCTGACTTGTGCGTTGCAGCACAGGTAATCAGGCTGTATTGGCCTGTTTTTGGACAGGAAGTGGCCACCTCATCAGATTTATTCTTGTGTTTTATAATGAGCTGGATTTTCTAGGCCTACAGTATAGTTCTGCGGTGTGACCCCTTTCTGAAACCCATGTTCAATGGAGTAAATAAGCATCCGTCTACATGCATACCCACACAATCACACTTTTAGCTCTCTCCCCTGGAGGGCAGAGTCATTACAATCCCCCATTTACGTCTCAGCTCCTTGTTATGACCAGAATCCACACCCCTCTGCCAAAAACTGCGGGTCAAACTAATGAGGAAGAGTATAGGAAATTGCAGTAATTAGCCTTTTGCTTTTCTGTGTTCTTAATGACTCTCAGATCAGCCCTTCACTCATTAAATGCTTTTACCTGTGTGATAATTAGCCAATGAATACTTTAGGAAACAAAAAGAAAAAAATGAGGGGTGACCAGCAGATGGAGACTCATTACTGGTGCACCAATCAGGCGCAGGCCCTAATGAGGATCCTGGTCATCGGCAAACACCCCGAAACACTGAATGTGATCAATCAAACTCTGGCGGTTGGTTGTTTGGTGTGACGCAGAGCGAAGGGCAAAGAGAACGCCCTCATCATCATCTGCACAGTGGAAGAACTCATTTTCTCATGGTTTTTAATTGCAGCAGCAATAGCTACGTACAGACATGTTTTTATACGTGTCACAGTTTCTTAGTGTGCAATAATAGAGTTTCCCAAGGCAGGACTGATCTGTTAGGAATTGCTTCTCTTCATTGGGTTAAAAGATAGATTTTTTTGTAATTTTATAGATTCAACATATAGTTCTGTTATAAATAAAATCTTTCTTTTTTTTTTCTTTAGCAAAATGTTCTTTAATAATTTGTTGAAAAC
The DNA here is from genome assembly GCF_003368295.1 of Carassius auratus. Lineage (NCBI taxonomy): Eukaryota > Metazoa > Chordata > Actinopteri > Cypriniformes > Cyprinidae > Carassius > Carassius auratus. The sequence goes on along the minus strand of NC_039278.1, from coordinate 9,416,157 downwards.
CTAGAGTATTTCCAACAATCTCTAATGTTCCTTCAATATTTTGTAAATTTTCCTGGGAATGAATGCAAGTTCTTATATATATATATATATATATATATATACGGACTCATAACTCACGACTCACAAATTAAGAAAAAGAGGGAAATCTAAGTAAAAAAAACAAAACACTGAAAACAACACAGAGTGGCATGAAAATGGCAAAGCTATCTCCTTTCTTTATTAATGAAGTGTATTTTAACAAATATTATGTAAATTGTTTCTGAAAATAAGAACATCTTTCACATTTGTGAAATTCAATGAGCTCTCATTGAAAAAAAGAAAAAAAGAAAAAGAAAAAGATGCCTAATGAATTTATTGTGTTTCAAGCAAGTCTGCTATTTGTTGATTTTTTCTGTTTTAAATTTTCTGTTTTAAATGCATTTCAAAACTGTTCATTCCAACACATAAGTGCTTCCGAAAATATTTTGCTTTAAAATAATTTAGTATGATGTAAATTCAGAAATGAAATAATGACTTTAACTGTTAAAATTCACTTTAATGACTCACATTTGACAATTTTCTTTGTCTGTTTAACCTCATGTCAACCAGAAAGCCTGTAATACAATAGTATTTTGAATGTTTGGAAACTGTGATAATGACCATAGAATGGCAAACTAGAATAAAAAGGGGTAAAAAAAAAAAGCACTCTCCAAAGGACAAAAACATGGTGTCATATCAGGATTTAATATGCAGCCACAACTGTTTGGAGCTTTGCTCGATTTTTCATGCCAATTAGAAAGCTGGGTAACAAGTTTGAAATGTCATAGCTAAGAGCATGACTAGTTAATGAAGCCAGTCCCGGATGTTCTGAACCAGTAGCTTGAAGCTGAAAACTCTCTATTTCTCTCTCTCTCTGCTGTATTTTTCTTTTTCTCTCTCCGTCACACACACACACTTTCTCTCCCATTCAGCAAAATTGCCAAGCCAATAAATTAGGCAGACCGTGTTCAAGGTCTGGGGACAAGGCAAAGGACACAGAAGATAGAGAGAGGTCTGCACACTATAGGTGGTCGTCTCTACTTGAATCCCCGACCCCTCCACACCCTTCGTATATTTCATCTTTTACGTCCACCACCCTCATCATCCATCCCCTTGTGCTTTGGTTTGTAAGTGTTGTCCTTCATGCTCCGGCTTTTACAGAGCTTTCCTTTTTTATGAGTTTGTGTCCAAAGTTTTTGGGAATAAATTGTACTTATGTGTTTCTCATATGACATAGCATAGCATTGCTTTTCAGCTGTGATGCTCCTCACACACACACACACACACACACACTACAGCCTGTCTGGTTCATGTACGATTGACTCTTATGAGTCAGTTTTTGTAATGAATCATTCAACTCAGCAGCTGGTGGTTTGAATCAGACTGATGAATCCTTCAGTTAATGAATTCCCTGAATTTGTCATTGCTCCTCACACACTCAGGAGTTGTGAATTAGTCTGAGAAGTCTTTCACTGAATGAATTCCACAAATCTGTCAACATAAGACTCACTTATTGAACTGAAGTTGCATCTGAGAGCATTATTACTTCAATATTACCATCAGACTAAAGGATCTCTTCGTCTATAGGCTATGTTACATTTTCTTTGTCTTTTCTTCATAGTTATCTTAATTTGTAAAAATACATGAGCCATATGATAATGCAATAAAATTCATAATAAAATTGGGGATGATTGGGGAAAATGGGGAATCCCTGTTTTATGCATTTCATATCTTGGTTATTAATACAATATGAGCACTGTTCCTATATCATACACACTCTCATAAGGAATCATTATCATCATTCACAATAACTTTCATCTGCCATCACTGCACTGGAAATTTGTTAGTTTGCCCAAAGCTAAGCATATAGGGTTCTTATAGTGTACTTACAGTGTATATATCTAAGAAAGTTCTGGTAGGTCAAGGTAACTACATGGGGTAGGTTTAGGTTTAGGGGTAGGTTCAGGGTTAGTACCTAGTTATTACATAGTAATTATTATAATAAGTACATAGTATGTACATGGGAAACAGGACTGTAAAAAAGAGTGCTACCAAAAATTAATCTTAAATCTTAAATGATCTACACTACCATTCAAAAGTTTGAGGCCTGTAAGATTTTTTATGTTTTTAAAAGAAGTCTCTTGCACTCAACAAAGTCGCATTTATTTGATCAAAAATGCTGTAAAAAAAGTAATATTGTGAACTATTAGTTCAGTTTAAAATAACTGCTTTGTATTTTAATATGTTTAAAATGTAATTAACTCCTATCATGACAAATTTGAATTGTCAACAGTACACCTACATTGTCTTCAGTGAGACATGATCTTTCAGAAATCATTCTAATATGCTGATTTGCTGCACAAGAAACATTTCTTATTATCAATGCGGATTATTATGATTATCAATATCTTTATGGAAACCATGATCCATTTTTTTTTTTACAGGATTCTTTAATGAATAAAAGGCTCATTGTTTATTTACACATAACAATATCCAAGGATTGCCAGTGGGTTGATAGAATCCTCCGAACTGAGTTGCTACAGAGACGTTTCCCTGTGAGACCGCAATGCCGAGATCAGCATTTAGACTTACTGTAGTCTTCACACACCTCTGTGGAACGATAAAAGATCACAGATGAAATAAACGGCATTCAGTGAAGATCTTTTTAAGCTGAAAAAGTAGTAGAGAGCAGCAAACAGGATGAGAAGCACAAGTGTCTGTGTGTGTGTGTGTGTGTGTGCCTGTTCCAGCCCGCATGTTGCTAAGGGAGGTATTGAAATACTGCTTCATCAGTCACCACGATGTGTGTGTCCCATCTCTGGAAAAGGGGAGAAGATGAAAGTAATGTAATGTACATCTATAATTAATTCCCTCTGTGTGTGTGCGTGTGAGTGTGTGTGTGTGTGTGTGTGTATGTGGTGGTTGGCCTGGGCCGCTGTGATGGAGTGTATTTATTATGTGTTTTTGAAGGAGGTGGCATGATTGAAGCCCAGTGACACCGCAGTGCAAGACTCATCAGTCCTGTGCCGGGCTACTGCACATATGTGGGGCACGACTGAACTGCACTCCATGATTCTCTTTCCTTTTTTTGCGTCCTCTCCAATGTGTTCACTTGCCAGCCCTTTTTGTCACAATCTCCTTTCCTCTATGAACCTTCATTAGAATCACTGCGCTGCTCAGACCGTAATTAAACCTGTCAGTTCAAATGCTCTCAAAGAAGCATTAGTCTCTCCTGATATCTACGGTAATTAATGCATGGTAAACAGATGTTGAAAGAGGTCAGCTGGCATTAGACAGGTGTGAAAACAGGTGACTGTAATGGAGCGGCATATGGAGGTGTGATGGATGAATCTCTTTCCCCCTGTGGCAGCTGGTGACGGGCGCTCTCTGTGACCCTCCACGAAGAGTGGACCAACATTATGGCCAGTATCGGTAAACTGTCCAAGCCCTCCTTCCTCTCTACATGCCTCTTTCACTCTCACAGTTCACATTTACTCAGAGTCTCATCGTTTAAATGGTTAGTGGGAGCATATGACCGATATGTTGCAGAGGTCTAAATTATCGGCCGATATTTGGCACTTTTCTGAGTTTTTCTGTTCGCCCAATAAGTGTTGGAACCAACGGCCTGTGGAGTTGCGCATGAGTTCTCATTCTCATTCTCCATCTTCATTAGTTTATTGTCTTTGATCAGCAGTTCTGTCCAATAACTGAAAGGCAAATATTAAAACAAATACCTATAATAAGAATGATATAGAATTACATTATCAAGTACCTGCTATCTAAAACATAAAGTGTAAATACAAGTGATTTTAAATGTAATTTATATTGATATCATATTTATTGCTATTGTGTGAAACCTCATTTTCAGTGTCTTATGTTTTTATTTATTTATTTTTGTATTTTGGCTTGGGAAGCAAATTGAACTGCATTTTATAAAAAGTGCAGTAAAATAAATACATTATTATTTATAAGTATTTTTTTCCCCCAAATGCTTTATTAATTCTAATAATTTTAATAAGATTTTATGTTTTATCTACTAATACCATTGCAGAAAATGTTATGCATGTGCTATTTAATATTTTAAATGAAATATTGTGAAAATATATGCGTTTATTTCAGCTACCCTGCTCTCTAAGATATTGTCATGGCCATCAGCCATAAAAAAAATAGTCAACAACTAGTTAGGATGATTTTTACTCAGTTAAAGGAAAATTTCACCTTAAAATGCAAATATCTATCTTTATTTGTTCTCATGTCATTCCATTCCCATATGACTTTCTGTCTTCCATTGGATAACAATATAAGTAACTTTTATAGTGTCATTTCTGCAGCATTTGTCCCATTCACTTTCGTCATTATAGAGCTCCTTGTACATTCTACAAAACATCTCCTTTTGTGTTCCACAGAAGAAAGAACATCATATAGGTTTAGAATGATATGAGAATGAGTAAATGATTACAGAATATTAATTTGTGAGTGAAATAACCCTTTAAACCTGAACTACACAAATATTCATAGAAGTGCATCCTGAAGAATTTCTGCTTTGAACGCATAACTTAATCTCGGTCTGAGCAACAAGATCTAGACCACATGGTATGATAAATTTAATATCAAGCTGTAATTACTTCATTGTCTTGAGAAAATGACCTCATTGTCATCAAGTTGTTGATTACTGACAGCTACAAGCATATTCACTTCTTATATTACGTGTCTATGTCTCGGCGACTTCCTTACACTCACACAAACACACACATACACAATGCTGTAGGTATTCTGTGTCACTCTCAACAGAGCTTGTTTTTATGGTGGAGATTATTTCATGTAATTGGGCCCTCTGTGGCAATGACCTTGCATCTTTTTCCCCCTTCTCTCTGTAAATTGGAGAAGGGAAATCTAGTTTGACATGGAGCCCAGAAGATGTATTAGGATTCTATGGTAACTGCCTGGCACAATAAGGTCACAGCACAAGTGTTTAATTAGAGTAAGTGTGGCTGTCCCTAAGGAGAGACATTTTATTACCTCAATATGTCATATAAAAGCTTCACCAACAGAGAGAGAGAGACAGGGCAGTGTAAAATATAAAAATGAGTTATATTTCCAGGTATGCAGTAATTAAAATGCATAATATGCCGAGTTTTAATAGATATCTGTGCAGGTTAAATGTACATGACACAGGTTATCAGATATATTTTGGAAGGCAGCCTTATCCATTTGCAACAGCCACAAAACTCATTTCAGTTTTGCTTTAAGCAATTGATGCATCAAAATGTAGCTAATGCAAAATTACTGTTTCCAAACAGGTTTCCCAAAGATTACATACAGCCCTAAAACATGATTTCTCATTATTTTTTAAGAATAGCTTATGAGTAAAATAAGATTGTGATTAACATTACTTGAAGTGTCTTGAAACATAATGTATACATAAGCATATTTCAGAAAAATCTGATTTTAATTAATACATTATTTGTGATCGCTTTTTTTTTTTGCCTTTTTTTTTCAAGTACAGACTTTACCTTTTCAAAATAACTTCTGAATGCTTAATGTCAATACATTGAGTGAGGTATAAACTCAAAGATGGATGTGTCATTCACTAGAGGTCAGTATTGCTCCATCATACAGATGAACACAGCTGGAATAGTTTTAAATGCAGATTTCTGTGAAGTGGTCACAGGTGTTTTCTCTGTTAGAATATTTAAGGGAAACAGTTCAATCTGCTGCAGAGAAAGAACATCTTCAGTGAAATGTCAGTGTAATCTCACTCACCTCAACACAAGAAACACCAGCAGTGATTTAAAGCTGCGATCTTTAATACTAAAACAAACAACACATTCCAAAACAGGTTACAGTGTGGAATCCAACACCAGCCACAGACTGAAATATTGAACTGACCTTCTGTGAGAAAATACAGAAGTATTTATTATCCAAAGAAAATTTTGAGCAACTTTGCTTTTCAAAGTTGTTTCTAATCTAGCTCGAGGTTTTAAGATTACTTTCCAAAAAGTTGTATCTGTTTATATTGTTTATTATCACTATTGAGATGACATGAACTAATAAACCAACAGTTGCATTTTTATAATTGTTAACAAAGACGAATAAACACTGTAACAAATATATCGCTCATTGTTAGTTAGTGTTATTTAATGGAGTAATTAGTGTTAACTAACAGGGCTTTGTTGTAAATTGTTACCAAAATTACTTTTGCACTTTAGATATTTCACGTCAGTTGAGGTAAATGGAACAAATACAGTTTTTGGCTGGTTGGGCCAAAACATTATATTGCAAAATAAATAAACAGTCTAGGAAATTCAGGCCACCGTTATTAACACTGGAAACCCAGTCTCAGTACCAAAAGCGGTTAGAGAGACAGATTAAAATTCAGAAGGGAAAATGCGACCATTTCCCCCGTGCAATTGATTGGCGAGGTGTTGTTGTCAACATTAAGATTTGATTACTGCTGACACGATGGCCTGAGTGGAAAACAAAGTCGCGTAATGCCAGTGATGCAGTGTGCATATTAAATATAGCACGGATCCTGTCCCTGTAATTAATATGCTGATGTGGTTTATGCATTTCCTGACAAAAACAGAGGACCACAGCAGCAAACATATGTTTTGTCAGTGCTTATTCATTCACTGTTATGTGCTTTAAAAAAAGAAAAAAAACTGCATTTCTAACTTGTTAACTGACTCCATACAAAGCCCCCAGTTGTTTGAGGTAAATTAATTTTCAGATTATTTCTAAATATTATGTTTTGGAGTACTTTTATTAACATTCACAACAGTATGTGTATTTTAGGGTATGAATGGCCTCATAATGAGTTTGCTTTTCTGTCTTGCTGTGTGAAGGGTATGCTGGAGTTATGTTAGGATCTGTTGCTGTTTTCTCACCTGCTCTTGTGACATTTGCCCCTCTACATGACATGTCAAATGTGCCATCATTCCTTGGCTTGCTGATCATTATCATCTTGTAAAGAAATGTGACAATTAATAGATTATTGTAAATCAAATTGCAATATGAGCACTGAGTCAGATGATTTAATCCAAGATCAATAAAGAGATTTTATTTTATTTATTTTATTTCATTTGACCCATTTTCTCGTTTGTGAATTCCTTTAAAACATATAATCACTGTTGTGTGCTTGAGAATATTGTATCTCTGTGCATTATTTCCTGTTGAACTGCATCAGTGCCGAGGCCAGAAATCTACATGACCAAATGCAGCCTGGTCAACAAATAACAAATATTCCAGCGAATTTGATTCGTTGGATCAACTGTCAGTCTGGATGGACCAGTGTGACGCCACCCTTACGTGATCTCACCCCTGTGCATTATTTGGGCTCTCAAGCCTCTGACATCTCTGTCACAGATACACACATTCAAAAGGTCCCTCTCTATAAAACCTATTTTAGTGCACATCTCAGGTCAAAAGCACTGCTCCTGAGATTGTTTGAAAATAGAACAATTTTATTTCGGTCATTAGCCCTATAGAGCAGTTTTGTCCCTTTTTTTTTCTCCTATGCAGGAAAAAATGAGTGATTCGACTGTATCTGGGCTCCTTCCTCACTTTCTGTCATTTTCAGGCCAGCGCTCCCCGGAGAGTCCTCCAGCCGTAGGCATGGCATATATAACACATGGACTCTGTCACGCTGCCTTATTTTAGAGTGCCCCGCTTGGTTGTGGGAACTTTAACTTTATGTAAATCATATTAATAAATTTGCGCCAAAGTTGCTCAAAGGATTTTCACCCAACGTTACCAAAGGGTGACAGAAGGGGGGATCATAATCCCTTTTGTTCAGTTCCGGCTCGCTGCGAATCCTCTGTGTACTTGTGTATGAATGATTGTAGTACAGTATGTATGTGTGCAGGCAATACTTTGCTGCCTAATGTCATCTTTCATTTGGACAACACACAACGACATATAGTGCTACTATAATAATTACAGATGTAAAAATATTAGTGAGGACAAAATATTGTGAATAAATAATTCATTTTATCCTTTTAAGATCTAATTTAACAATGGAGCATCATTTGCATTCAATTTTCATCTAAAACAATTATGTCAACATTGCTTGCTGAGTTAAAAGCATTGCTTTGGTAAAGCAGAAATGGAGTTAATAGTGATGAATGAATTCAAACTGTGGACATGAATGCTAATCTCATATGTAAATATGGCTGCTCTAAGTAGATGCTGTTTCCTGTGTTGCTTGGTTGGTTAGGCCGGTTGAGGCTTTTTTTTTTTTCAATGCTCCTTGCACTGTCAAATTGGTCTTAACAGTCTACACACAGCTCTATATAAAGGTCCCTCTGACTCTCAATTATCAGAGATGTGTTAACATTGGGACGTTAATTAGCTCCCAGCAGGGTTAATGTTAAGAACTGTTAAAACGTAATATGATGGTGTCTATAAACTCAGACTGACTGATTACACAAACATTAACGCAAGCTATAAATGTACAGCAAAATGGTCGTTATCATAATATTACTGCAAAATAAAGGCCAACAGGGGTCTGGTGTAACCTTGGAAAGGTATACAGTATGTGACAATGACAATATATATATATATATATATATATATATATATATATATATATATATATATATATATATATATATATATATATATATATATATATATATATATATATATATATATATATATACAGATATATATATATATATATATTATACAGATATGTAGAAAGATAAATGTAGATAGATAGGTAGGTAGATATATACTTTTATTTTGTATTCTATTTGATAACCAAAGGGGAAAATGGTGGATTTCAGAAAGAATATTGTACAGTGTAAAATATTTTTTTTTTATGTTTTCTGTGTTGTATTTAGCAAAAGCTGATACTGTTGTTTATGCATGTTTACAAGCTCAAGATATCCAAAGACAGTGATTTTTTATTTACCTTAATGCATACAAATGAAATATTTTCTTTATGAGGCAGATACTGTATGGCAGATTCTATTGTCTAAGTAGTCTACCTGTCCTGCCTTAAAATTACATGAGAAAATATCAGTTTGTGACACGGTACATAAAGTCTATCTTTAAAAGTAAGTGACATTGAATCTCATACTCCACCAGACCCTCAGACCATTAGTCCATGTAGGACAGTGGTCCAATTCAGCTTGGACTAAAGACTGAACATCTCCTGCCAACGCCTCTGAGCACATTCACATGATGTCCAAGAAAAGGGGCTTCAGTGTTTCATTCTGCCCCACCTGGGTGTCCATCTGAGCCTGCAAATATATCCTTATTTTGTCATTTAAATAGATTAGTGTGAGCTACCCTCATGCAATCAATACAGCTGATGAGGATAATTATAAAGCGGAACTGAGTTGTGTCAGCATTAGATATGGTGAATAAGGAAGAAGAAAAGACTTGATGTTATCTTTAGCTCATCATTAGCTCCCATTGTGTGTATGTGTGAGTGTGACTAAGACGTCTGGCTACTAATTGACCACACAGGTTAGTCCCAATGAAGGTCAAGGCAGACACAGGTTTCATGTAAAGACCCAAGGGTGAAATACTGACAGGGAACCTGACAAAGCAGAACAGTGACATGAACAGTGTATTTTTAAAGTTACACTTTTTATTGTGAACAATTCTATAATACTTTTCACAGCTCTCCTAACCAACTTTCAGTTTCTTTTCAGCACAGCAGTAAATGTCACATTCAAAATCAACAAATGACTTCATTCCTTAACTACGTCTCACACTTCCATAAGTATTTTGGTTAAAGTGTATAATGTGGAATATCGAAAGTAGATCAGATCACTTAACATTAGATATGGGCTAGTATTTACCACACATCATGAAGCGCTTGTGACTCGCTAAATACAGACTTGAAAACATGAACATCATCTCCAGAGAGGCTTTTCATGAGCATCTCCTTTTAGAAAAACCGTAATAAAAAAAAAAAATTGTGATATAAATATATAACTTTTGTACTGTAGAATTTATGTCTTTATGTAATACTACTACAATTACTAACCATAAAATTATTATTAAAACTTTATTATTATTACTATTATTTTTAATAAATGATCACAAAAGCTTTCTTTCATATTTTTAAAAGTACACCTTTCAACAGCAATGTGTTGCCAAAAAATATTGAAAGGGTATATTTTTCATAGGATAACATTTTTTTTTCTTTATGGCAGAAAAAAGGTTAAATAAAATATATTTTCATAGGACCCTTAAAATTTTAATAAATTATTGTTTGATTGTTTCAAGACATTTTTTTTTATCAATAAACTTTAATTTAACCAAAAAAAAAAAACAAAAAAAAAAAAGAGCTTACATGGGGCTAATTTCTAAATCCTGGCCAGGACTGGTCAGAGAAAAAGAGTGATGTTACACAACTCTTGCTGTAATTTCACAGACCCCCAAAACCCTGGTTCAAGGAATATGTGATTAGTGGGATTTTGCTTTTAGGAGAAAAACCTGGAAAGCAGGATATTGAAGCAAATGTCTCCATTTGACCTCCATTAAATCTTATTGTTGTCAAGAAGAAACATTTGTGACTCTGTTCCAGATGTCAGTGAGCTTTGTGGTGTCAAGTGTTTATATCATATGTCTACACATTACATGTCTACAGTTTAATGTATGTGATAGTCACTCTGAGGTGAACATCTACTTTTACACCTCAAAGAACAGAAAGAAATCTGTACATTACAGAATGTGATGAAGATTTGGATTTGCACTCCTTACATTACAAGCTCCTGTTCACAGACAATGGGCCCTATTTTAACGATCTGAAACGCAAGTGTCAAAGCGCGAAGCTCAAGTAAGTTTGTGGGCGGGTCTCGGCGCTGTTGCTATTTTCCCGGCGGGATAAATGGCTCTTGCGCCCGGCGCAATGGGTTGGTCTGAAGTAGCTTCATTATTCATAGGTGTGGTTTGGGCGTAACGTGAAATAAACCAATCGGAGCGTCATCCAACATTCCCTTTAAAAGCAGGTGCGCAAGTTCCATTATGGATTGCTATTATTGTGGCGTATTTACCAGGCGCACGCCAGGAGCGGTTCACAGACGAGGAGACTGATGTTCTTGTAAGAGCAGTGAAAGACAGAGAAGTTGTGTTGTATGGGGATGGGAGAAACCCACCCAAAATAGCGTCAGTTAAACAGGCGTGGGAGGAAATAGCCACAATTGTTTCATCGATTTTTTTTTTTCCTGGTTCTTGACGGACAAACAAATTTGTCAGATGTCCTTATATACATATATGTCTTGCCACTATCGGGCAAACAGGTCTGATCCTTAATTACTACAATTAGCCTGAATAATTTGTAAGCAAGATTTCACAATGATTTCCGTCATCTCATGTGTTAATATTTTTTTAGTGTAACAATTTATGATTTGCAAAAATAACTGTAGCATCTGTGTAGATTACATGAGCAAAGTATATGCGCGTTGTGCACGCTATACATTATGGTCAAGCTTGCGCCCTTAAAATAGCATAATGAACAACGCGCAACGCGCCACTGACTTTAGACTAGGTTTTTTCTGGTCAGTGGCGCAATTGATTAATGGAACAGCAAAATAGCACCAGGGATTGTTTGCGCCGGAACACGCCTCCTTTTTTTGCGCTGAACCGCCCAGGGAGCGCAAGTTCATTCACTAGTTTAGCGTCGACGTGCTTCTGTGGAGGGAAAAGCGCGCTTTGCGCGGGTGCAAAATAGGAATGACACATGCGTCGGTGTACAAAGTCAATTGCGCTGGGTGCAAGATAGGGCCCATAAAGTCTTATTGTCAAGGTAACAGTTAGCTCATAGATACAGAGAAATCACTGGACGGATCAAATCCTCTGACAGAAAATGGGCAGCTGTCTTTGTTAAGTAGATAAGATGAACAAAAAATAAAAAGATAGATGAAGAGAGTCCCCCGCAGAGTGCCCTTCATTTGCTCCTGAGAACTCACGCTCTTAATGGAAATGGAAATGTTCCCCTGTCTTACTTCCACCCAAAACTCACACACTCGCTCCCATCAAATACCCCTGCTGTCCTGTCAGAGAGAGAGTGTGTGTGTGTTTGTGTAAGTAAGTTAATTGCTGTAAGGCCAATGTGAGAGGCCAGACGGGGTCAGGCATGACCACTGGACTGAGTGTGTGACCACCCGCAGGGCCGAAAGACTTCCACTCTGCTGAATCAGAGCTTGTGTATTTGTTTAAGTTTCATGATTCATGAAGGGTGACATGGCACAGCATGAGGAACTATCTGCTTGTGATGTGTGTGTATTGTGTGTGTAGTCTGCTGAGGGCACAAGGTGAAATTATTGCTATTGTCTCTGATATATAAAGGCAAGAGGTTGTGTATATTTCCCTCTTCCTGAGTAAACACACAAAAATGGTGTTGAAAGTTTTCACTCAGAAATTGCTAAATTTCACAAACAATTGCAAAGAGACAGAAACTAACATTAAATTAAACTTAAAATGTCACAATGTTCACACTATACATTCTTCAAAAAAAAAAAAAAAAATCAACAGTGTTATGATATGAAAGTGCTGTTAATTGGTTTCATGTATCAGGTGTGAAATGAACTCGCAAAGTGTAAAATAACAGGAAGTGCATTACAACATTCCCTCACTGGTGTCAATTTACGGTGAAATAAGTATAGATATACAGTATTAGTAGGAGCAATCGGTGCTTGAAGTGGGCTGGTACACAATATTTTCCTGGACAATGGATTCCAATTGAAATGACTGGATTTCACTGTGCAATGGTATATGTGAAAATACATTCAAATCTTTGTAAAGTAAGATTTGCCAGACAAAGTGGATTAGTCTCCACATTGTGTCATCTGCTCATTTGCAAAGAGTTGTCATGATGCCTCAAATTGCCAGTGCTCATTAAAAATATATGGCTTCCAGTCAATAATAACCAACACTGTTGCCGTTTCATTTGTTTAAATTCAATACAAATTCCAGGGGGAAAAAAAGGTATGATGAATTCAACCAATAAATCTAGGGTAACCATATTTTAGTTTTCAAAGAAGAGTACAGTGGGGGGCAGGAGGCAGATGGACACTTTTACTACACACATTGAAGCAGGAGTACCAGTGTTTGCGTACATGACTGACCAATGGTGGCGTGCTAGAAGGCGGGACTTAAAGAGAAAGGTTGAAGCAATGCAAAAATGCACACAATGAATGGTGACTGTAGAAAGAGCCAAATCTATGATGTTTTGGATGTTTTAGAAATCCAAGCCAGAGGCGTTGTTTTATGTCCAAAATGAGGACATGTCAGGGAAAAAGAGAACGTATGGTCACCCTAAATAAATCTAACCCTTTTAATGTTGACTGTTTACATCATGAAAAAAAAAAAAAAAAACTAATGTATCTCATGTTTTCCATTTAGTACCTAAGCTGACTACCTGAAATGATGGAGGTTAACTAGTTCACAAACCACATGCATCGTCTAAAGTCAGCAAAAATGAGCAGATCAGGAAGACTGATCTCGCAGTTCATCATTTTGTCACAGATCAAATGCTGTTAATTACTGTCTCTACAAACACACACACACACACACATTAGCTTGGACAAGCTGCACTATTCTAAGCAAACATAGACTCCATAGATATGTCACTTTCATTGCCCGGTTCTAGAGAAGATCCAACAGGCCATAATAATTCATCCACAGACTGTCATGCTGATTTTCCACTATCTAAAAGGCCAGAGCATCCAGTCCAAACATTAGTTATAAAGCGCACATTTTCTGACAGGCTGAGGAGGAGGAGGAATAGAGTACGAAATGGCAAGGTTATCAAATATAATTTGGAATGAGAGAAGCATGAGAAGGAATCCCAGCCAAATACAGTTGCATTAACCGTGGCACGGGTCCCAGTAACTTACTCGGTGGAGGCCAATCAAATATTCTATTACATTACACCGCGATTTTTGCCCTGTGCTCCATCCTGTGCCAGTTTGGTGGGGCTCAGTGGACCGAGAGGGTTGTGTATACAATGCCTCGTGGAGGAAGTGTTTACCCTCTCGCCATCTGTCCACGTTGTCGGACATATTGGAAATCAAAGAGGGTGGACAGAAGGGGACCAGGCCCCGGGGTGCTAAGGGCTTTGGCTCGGGTCAGCGGCGTTATGCAGCGCATGGGTCTAGATGTACACATGGATAAGTGGATGCAAAGTGTGTGTCTAACAGGTAAAGAGGTGACAGAGTCTTCCACTTGTGTCTGATGTAGAGACATATGGTGTGAAGGGTTGATGAGGAGCTATGCAGGTGTACACTAATGAACCTACAAAAAAAGACTGAAGTTCAAAAAAGAGGTATAGCAGATTCTTAGCAGCAAGACATTTGGCAACTATCCCAGACACATGGGTTGATGAAGGAATCATATTTACAAAATCACGATGCATCACGATGCACTGCTTTCTCAGTTTTCAATATTACTGCATTTGGCTATGTATTCTTCAGTCAAAACAAGCAGTCAGATATATGAACTCAACTCATCAGGGTCACGCTGAAGCTGACATTTCACTTAACAGAGATCAATGTCATTTAACAGAGCTCACACCAGTCATGGAAAATCCACTTAAATGCTGAAAGGATTCTACAAGAAAGATATTGCTTTCATCTTCTGACAACTAATGTAAAACTCTATTTTCATTAATATAGGACTTGACCTGAATTAGGAAAGGTGCGTAGGATCTCCTGAGCTCCACCTCGAAGCCAAGTTATACTTCGGTTTCTATGTGTATGCGAGGGTCCATGCACTGTACGAGTGACACAGATTCCGATTAAAATTACAGCAAGAGTGACACAACTTTAGTTTAAAAGAGTACAAATACATTTTTATCGATCATAACTTCTGGAGAAAAATACATCAGACGCTGGAAAAAGATAAAGCTTTCTAGAGTGCATGGGTCGACACAAAATTTACAAGTGCGTATTGAACCGTGGATGGGGTGGGTGCATTTTTTATCAATCGCTTTTGTGTTTTGCCTCTCTCCATCATTTTATACTAGTGTTTATAGGATAAATCATGTCAGAGAAACATCACTAGGATATAATCCATTACGGTCTATTACTGCATTGATGCAGAATCGTCCAAGTCTGCATCACAATGCATTTTAGAAACTATTAATTTCAACAACCTATAGCTAGCTAGACAGACGGACAGATGATAGAATGACAGAAAAATGAGTGTGTCAAGAATGCAGTGAGAAAATTGGGAAATTTTTTCTCTCCTTTCTCTCACCTGTTCCCCCCTTCTGGCATAGACAGGTGTCCAAGCAAACATCCATCAGGGCTTCAGACTGATTCTGGTACAGGCGACATCCTAAACCCAGATCCTGAGTGGATGCTACTAATTGCTCAGTTCTGGTCTGATTCCACCAGGCAGGCTGCCAGGGGAGGTTGGGAGCAGTATGAAGAGGGAGAAAGAGGAGAACAAGACATTCTGATATGATAGAGAAAGAGTATGTGGAGGAAAAAAAGAAAGAAAGAGACATCAGGAGAGCCCTGGAGAATGGGACAGATGAATGAAACTTGATGACTCCTCAACTTCTAATTTCTTATTAAGACCCATTTCCCTTTTCTCCTCTAACATTTGGGGCGGCTAATTAGGCACGGCCCATGCCCGATGTGGAGGGCTCATACTGTTATATTGACTGGCATATGCTGCAGTGACTGTGGGCAGATTGTGCGAGGAGGGGTCCATTAGAGAAGCCAAGCTGTAGGAGCGACTGCAGAGCTCACTGAAGCTGGGACGCTGGGATGAGATGGAGATAATTGGGGTGTGAAGTCACAGATCCAGCCATCCCATGAAGACCATTTATGCAGCAGCCAATGAGCAATGAGCTTCCAAACTGACCAGTCTGTGGTGCCATTCAGCCACAGGCCTATGAGAAAATACTGTTGAAAAACTATTCAATTACAATGAATCTCTAAATGGATATTTTTTTTAAACAAAGAGCTTTTGCTTTTTAGGGAACATTACTGGTTAGTTTGTTCATTTGTTATTCTGACCTTTAATATAGTATTACATCTACATCTGCTGAGGACCACCACACATGAGGTTCAGACCCGATCCTGTCACCACTGAGCCAGACATGTTTGTACAAATGTGAGCGACAGAACAAGAGATGCTCCTGCATCTGACAGCAGGAAAAATGAGCCTGTCTTGCTTACAGACAGGTTCAGCTCTGCTCCACGACATGAACAGCAATAAGAAACATTTCACTTAAACATCATATTACTAAACCAGTCTTGTATACTATTCATCATATTGCAATAAACCAGTTTACGTTTAATAAAAAAAAAAAAGAAAACACTCACTTTCCACGTCAAAGTGTACAGCTCTGTTCCAGAACATTTCAGGATTTTAAAAGGCATCATGCTGTATGTGTGTTTACTATATGAAGGTCTGTCAAAAGGGTGGGTATTATGTTTGTGCTGCTTTGGTCAGTATACGTGTCCTTTCTTCATTCGTTTTTTTTTTTTTACTTTAACTAAACAAAAAAAAAAAAGTATTTACCAAATTAAACCTAATGCTTGTGCTGGTGTCCTGACATTTTATCATACACGTCTGAAATTCCTACCAGGGTTTACATCAATCTTGCGTCCTTTTTCTCATGTTAAACAACGATTTTTAATGTATCTGCATTACTGTAAGAGTAGGTTAATGTTTGAGGTAAGTGTAGAGGTTAATAAACCATAACTTTACAGTAGCATTGTTCGTTGTCAAATTGTACTACCCACTGTTTTAGTGGGAGGTAGGAAAATCTGACAGGGTTGGACAAATCGACAGAACATCATCTCTGGATGCAGAGATCTAATACATTACATTACATTACAGAAATTGTACTTAAGTAAAAGTATTGCTACTTAAGGAGTAATTTACTTGAGTACAAGTACAAGACTCAAGTAAGAGTAAAAAAGTAGTTTTCTGAAAAACTATTCAAGTTACTGGTTTACAAAAGTATTGTTATATTTTTTACCCAAAATGAGATGATGTGAGCATTATGGAGCAGGGATAACCCTAACCCTAACACGCTTTACTTTAATAAAGTAAACTCATTTTTCACAAGTGAGACACAGGAAATATGGACAAATGCATAGCTCGGTGCTCAAGAAACATTTCTTATTACATTACTAGTATTGAAAACAAACTTGAGTTGCTTAATGTTTTTTTTTTTTTTTTTTGGGGGGGGGGATTTGAAATCTTTAGAAAGTAAAAAAGAACAGCATTTATAAAGCATGCATTTTTTATTTTTATGTATTTATTTATTTACAATACAATGCCTTTACTGTCACTTTGTAGTATGACATTTAGCCGTAAATGTATAACACATTTAATACAGGACAAATTCTGAATCATTAAAATTTGTATCATACTGTTAGCTTAAGCAAAATACAAATACCAAACTTCAGTGAAATCAATTGTGAGGTGAATCTTCTGCTGCCTTTTAACAAGCCCTTTTAAGCAGGCAGTAGACAACTCAAGTACACCCACTTGGCAGTGGACAAACCCATTTATTATTTACTATATTTAATTTTTTGTAACGATATAATGCTTATTACTGTAAAATAGTATATACGTAAGAAAATAATCCTAGCGAGTAGGCTAATGCTCTCCAATTATGAGGTCTTATAAGATCATGAGTGAAAGAACATTAAAGTGATATGAAACATTTTTATGAGTGGCATTTTTCAGAAAATGCAATGCCTCTTTATAACTGTACAGTATTTTAACATGTGGGCTATGAGCGAGGCAGTCGAGAGAAGAAGTAGTCCGCAGACTGAAAATGATTTATGCTGTCATGCTTAAAATGTGAAATACAGTAGAAGTGTCCGCTTGAGAGAGATCTGCTCTTCACTTCAGGGGTTTAGATACCTTACTTTCTCCCATGAGAGTGTTAACTATGTCCTCTCTCTCTCTCTCTCTCTCTCTCTCTCTCTCTCTCTCTCTCCCTATTTCATGAGAGTCACTCTTTTACTTCTCAGTCACATCAAGAAACACTGAAAGAAGAGCCCTGACTAATATTTAATCAGTTATTATCAATTATTATCTCTCTCTATTCGTCTCTGTACCTCTTTTACTCTCAGAGAGAATGAGAACTGATGTTTGTAATGGGCTTAAAATACAGACCAACCGCCAGGCTCCTCAATAACCTCAAAGCTGCTTCAACCTACCACGTCGACTCTAATTTAGCACATCAACCACCAGATATTTAAAAAACCATATTGATGACTTGATGAGCATGACAGTGTATGAAATCTGACACTGCACAGAGCCACACACACACACACAAAAACACAATCTTATGATCGGTGAGATGGGAAACGAACACTGTAACACATTCTTAGAAGTGAATACTGCAGGAAAACAACCAAATATTTATTTCAATTTCTATTTTACATTACATTTTACATTTATTCCACTAAATGTACACGGTTTTGTACCTTTAAGAAAGACACGAAAAACTTTTAGCTAGTTGCTAATGTGGAATCATTTCTGCTCCTTTGCTTTGGTAAACTCTTTGACTTCTTGTCATCTCGACCACTGTTTACTGAATGTTAATTAGCTTGAAATCATTTGAATAATTTATGCTTCATATTTATTGCAGCATCCACCTTGATACCTGACAGAACATCTCCTGTCACACCAGCCCCAATCATCCCATTACATTCATCGGGAACGTTTCACTAATCTTGAGTTTCGTTAAGCTGGCAAAAAAGCTGCTGCATGACGAAAACCAACTTGGCATAACAACAACTGAGCTTAAATAGAAAATAAAACAACCTTAAGACAAATTGCTGCTTGGCTTACCAGATGCACACTTTGCAGTCGAACGCTCACATTTTTCCTCCTTTAATTAAACTCACCAAGTTCAGTTAAAGCAGGCTACATGAACATATGCAAAATGCTGCCCAATGCGACTCAGTGCAGCGGGCTGCTAATATGGCGGGTGATTAGCGTGCACTACAGGTATGCTAGCTAGCTGAGGCGAAGCATGCAGCGCTTGGCTTCATTCTTCTTTGGGTCTGCCCACTTATTACACCATGCTACTCAGGGCTGTTCATTCACTCCAACAACATCCATCTGCTCCGGCATTAGTGGCTAAATTAGGCGCTTAATGTTACGAATTTGTTTAAATAATTGGCTAGTAATTAATAACCTGAAATGCTGTGGGCTCACAGTTTGAGAAGTTTCGGCTGACACTTCTGAGACTATGGCACTTAGACACGATCTCAGTAGGATTTGTAAGCATTTGAAGGTAAAGTATCGTGGAGTCACACACATATTAATATACATTTGAACGGCCACTGAAATCTTTCAGCAATAATTCACAATATTACTATTTTTACTGTATTTCTGAGCAGATAAATGTAGCCTTGGTGAACAAAACATAAAATCTTTATGTTTACAATAATTAGATGCTGTCAATGCACACACACACACACACACACACACACACAAACTTTAAGTATGAATAAAAATGAGATCACTCTAGTTGCTACACTGAGGTTCTTTAAGGTAAATAATTTGTACACTTGTCAGTGCAAACTGTGAAGGGTTTAACATTTTACAGAATAATAATAATAATAATAAAAAAAAAAATAGGATCATCAAACAGACTTGGCAGAAGCAAAGAAGGGGGAGAAATCCAAACAGTTTTTGCAAGGTAGGATGTGTAGTGTCTAATTTGTTTGCTCTTCCCTTGGCATCTCGCTGGCATACTTCCCTCTGCTACTTTGGAAAGATCTGGCAGTGAGGTGGGGATTGCTGAATTAGCACCATATTAAACCTTGACACTAATGACTGTGTTCAGAGGTTACTTTTTTAATATAAATATTTGATGTATTGTCATCTATGGAATAGGGGGCATGAGAAAGTGAGGGAATGTGCCAGAGACACATTGGGGAGAGAGGGATTGAGAGAGAGAGAGAGAGAGAGAGAGAGAGAGAGAGAGAGGGGGAACAAGATATACAGAGACGATACAGCATCCATCGCACTGAAGATTACTCTGGGGCTGCTGTAGGATGAGTATTTTTGGAATCATTACCATCTAATTACAGGAAACTTTGGGTATTTGTATTCATATATTTTAATTTTCTGAAGTCTCTTATGCCTACCAAGGCTACATGGATTAAAAATACATTAAAAACTGAAATATTGTGAAATATTATTACAAGTTAAAATAAATAAAAATGTTTTTAATCTATATTTTAAAATGTAATTTATTCACGTGACAGCAAAGCTGAATTTTCAGCATCATTACTCAAGTCTCCAGTGACAGTGATTCTTAAAAAAACACATTTTAATATGCTGATTTGACACTCAAGAAACTTTTCTTCTTATTATTAACATATAATACAGCCGTTCTGCTTGTGGAAACCAGGACATTTTTTAAACAATTCTTTGTTAGGTTCAAAACTCAACAGCACTTATTTGAAATAGAAATCTTTCGTAATATGTAAGAATTGTCTTTATTGCCATTTTGAAGTTTAATGCATCCTTGCTGAATAAAAGTATTATTTTTTCTCAAAACATCTTACTGACCTCAAACTTTCCAACGTAAGCAGCAATAGTAGTATATAAGCATTGACCTAGGCCATGGCAGCATGAATTAAACACCACCACATATCCGGCAAGTTGTCAAAAACTCTTCTGAAGGTGTCTGCTAGAACAGCATATCTATAGTCAGCCAAAAAAAAAAAGAACAGATGGGGAAAACAGTGGTGGAGACTTTTGCTACTTTAGTTGCCCACTTACTTTAAGACATTATAACCCAATCTCATGAAAGTGTTGGCTAAACTCAAGACATTTTTTCATTTGAAAGGCGGGACAAGGTAAGGTGACTGAAGACTGTCCTCCGGTTATTTCTTTAAGTGGCACTATTTCAATTTGTTATTGAAAGATAAACAGCCAATAGTGTACAAGAGGATCTACAATAATGGAAAACCGTAACCAGGTCACTTTTTCCAGCTCTTTGAACACGTCCATTTGAATGGTAATAACCAAATTTGCAATGCAATAGGTATCTAATTTTAAATCTGACAAAAATACAATAAGCGCACATGCAGAGCGTAATGAATACCACTCTTGAAAAAAATAATACTGGCAGGTTTTACTCTTGTAAATTACTGAGGGAGACATCCGATTCTGTGTGAAATCCTAATCCATATTGATCCAGTCAAGCCACTGATAAGAACAGAGATAAATATTCTTAGTTATTTAAGGAAAAGCCCCGGGCAATTACTAGCATGATGGCTTAAGCTATTAATTGGAGTTGAGTTATCAATTGTCAGACGCAAGATAGGGAATCATCAGTTCATATAACCTTGCGAGCGTGACAGTGACCTGTGAATATATTGTCATAATATACAACAAATTGTGTATTGGCATGGATCCAACTCAGAAGACTCATTAAAAAATTGAGAAACTCACAGAATGCAGCTTTAAATAGAAAACAGACATGACCCTCGGAGATCAAGTCCAACTTGAAAGGACTTTTCCTTACCCATTTTAAAAGAGAAGAAAGTGCCTTTTCATGATGGGTAGTTTGAACTGCATTAGCTTGCATATTTGAGGTTAATGAGACAACAACCCAGCATGAATAAAGAATCTCATCTCGTCTCTCATCTCTGCTACTCCATGACTGTGGGCGTTCATTAAAAAGGGATCGGGCAGAATGTTTTAATGATTTGTGAAACCATTAGAATTTCAGAGAGCTATTACATCACATTCGCATCCATTCCCCAGTGCTTGCCTCTAAAAGAGAAGCTGCAGACTCATTTAACATCTTCTCAAATGTTGGGGGAGATAATTTGCGCTAACTGGGCAAGTAACCTCCCTGAAGACTAAATTATCACTGACTCAGGATCAGTTTCTTACATTTGTAAGATGAACTTCACAGAATAAGGTATGTCTATGTAAGTGAGGACTTAAGCGGTTTTACTGTTCCAAGATGTCAGTTTGTCTGGTTCCAAATGTCGTTTGCATAAGAGAATGAAAGGAAATGCCCTTAATGATTAATAATGGGATTTCAAAAAACATTACTGTAATTGCATGTTTACTGTGCACCTTCAGGGTTATTTTATGGGGGCAGATTATTTTCACATTCATAGCTGAAAATAGCAGCCAGTTTATTATATTCATATTTGCTGTGTGGATGGAATGATTTCAATGGAAATCCATGCAATAACTTTTTCATCAGGAAATTTCATCTCGGGTTCAAGTTTGGTGACCTTTAACACGCAAATGTGCAGCATTGACCAACAGAGTGCTGGGAAGAAACTCGAGTTAGCTCGAGTGAAAAAAGGTCTGAGATTAACACAAATTTAAGAATTTTTCTCATTTTATTCTACTACAAAATACACAAGTAATAATCCTTTGTGAATTTGTAAAAGCTTTTATTTCTCTTGCAAAGGTGGTTGCTAACAAAGTGGCTCAATGGGATATAACAAGGTTATACAAGGTTGTAAGATTTTGCAAACTATTCTAACTCGGTCTTTTAGCGAAAATGTTTTAACTAAAGCATGAAATAGTGGTCAGAATCTTAATAATGTGTTGTTTAAACGCAATGGAGGTGTCGTTTCGTTTTTAGGATACGTTTAACTTTTCACTTCTGCCGATTGTATTTAGGCTATAAAATTCATAAACATTTTGTTAATTTGATTTGTTCAAGACTATTATGATGAGAAAAAGTGTCCTAAACTTTTGTTGGTTACAGATCTGCCATAATCCAAAAGCCAATGGTAAAAACCTATTGGGTTTTTGTAGAGGGAACCTAGGTGATGCTAACTTCTTGTTTGGCATAATACTGTAAGTCATCATTGCGGCACTCCATAGAAGTTGCTTATTTCGGTGGGTGGTGCTTCATCAAAACAGGAACACAAACAAATGTCCATAACTATGACAAACAGAGCATTTAAATGCAAAGTTCATCAAATTAAAAATGTCACCTTCATGTTTGTTTTGAAAATATTCAAACTTTTATTTTTCATTCAGTACAAGTGGATGGTGACTATTGTAAAATAAGTCCATAATGTATTACAAATTTTCTTAAACCATATAAAAAGTCATAATTCACATAAAAGTTCACTTGATAGCCATGGCCACCGTTTACTCCCTCTGTATGGAAAAGAACAGATGGGACACTTGGCTAAATATCTTCTTTTGTGAGAAGAAAAAAGAAAGTCATACATATTTCAAAAGATACAGCGAGTTAAGTTGAAAGTTAACCTTTTAAAATTGCATGGTCAATAAATTTTGGGTATTAGTAAATTTTTTTTTTTTTTACACTAAATAACTTATCTGCCTTAGAGCTTATTGTAACAAGTATATATCCTAAGCTTTTGTCATGGAATTATGATGAATGTGTATCCCGTGGCTAGTGTGTGTATGTGTTTCCTGCTTTACTCTTTATTAAATCTTGAGTGAAAGAGGATGGCATGGACACAGACAGGACGGAAGACACAGAGATGACAGTCGTGTAATTCCTACACTTGCATTAGACTGCACAGAGCCTGTAAGTGAGGAAGGACGTTCTGCTTTCCTCTTAATGAGATGGGCGTGCAGATGGGGTGTCATCCTGTTACAGGCATCCGTAATTGGACGGGGGGGACAAAGTGTCCTAACCCCTCCGCTGTTCCACCAGCCCAACACGACAACTAATCACCACGCAATTTGCATGGAGAGCTTCGCAAATCATCCTAAATAACACTGCACCGGTCTGAGAGATGGGTTTTTAATCTCTGCGAGATGAAATACCGACCCGAGTGTTTTCTTCCCCCTTCGTTTTTTTTTCTTCTTTCAGGTTTTCATTCTCGCTCTCTTCTCATTTTTGCAATGGACTGCTGAATAAATGTGCAGAGGCAGGACTCTCATCCCGCTCAGACAGACAGAAAAAAAGCCCTCTTAAAAAAATGAAAAAGAAGAAGCCGCACTTGTCCCTGTGAATAAGTCTCCTCTAAAATGCAATCAAAGTGATGACAGATATTTTAGCAGGAGGGAAATATTCCAGAGGAGCCGTTTCAGATGATCAGACAGTTATTCATCTCTCATTGCCCCTGCTTGACCCGTGTAATGGAGAATTTTACAACTGGAAGTGTCTGAAATATCTAGTGGATGTTAGTAATGAGAGCGTTTAGGGGGAAATCGCTGATGTGAGATCTATCTGAGGGCCATGCAGGCCTAGACGGCAGGGTCATGAGAAGCACCTGTTTGGATTAAAGTCTTGGACCAAATCTGAAAAGCCTCATGCGACTTTTACGTCACTCTACATCAAAATTCGTCATAATTCCACTTTGTCGGGATTTGCTTTCTTTCTTCACTCAATGAATGACAGAAAGTTGCGAAAGTATACAGTGACGAGACAAAAGGTGTTATTTTATGGTGTACTACAGAGTCAGCTCTATACAAGCTAAATTTGCTAGGTCGTACAACAAATAGTAGAAAATAAACAATTTTCTGTCTACTGTCTTTCTCTTCATCATACTCATCGCCTGCTCATGAATTGGCTATATTTAAAAAAATAATTTGAACAGCCATACAAAAAAATCAGATCTGTGCTATAAATGCTTGCAGTGTGAACGTAGTTATTTAAGCACTTCTTATTCTTTGTTCAGTCATTCATTAATTGACAGTAAAATCTATTCTAGCACTTATGGCCATTTCATACCTTCATCACACCTTTTTATAACACACTGGATAAATACTCTTACAAATATATTGTATTTTATGTGAGTTATGCAAGTTAGGTAATGTAAGTTTATTGTAACTAACACGACAATTATTGCCTGTATTACTGTAATTATTTCAGCAACAAAGGTGATTTGAAACATGTATCTTGTATTGGTTGCTCTTGAATGAACTGAAAAAATTACTAAATTGAATGAAGATCACTGTTACTTTTACTTTTAATTTTGGGGTGAACTATCCCATTAACAAATGTTTTTCTTTGTTCAGAGCATCCCTCATCACTGGAAAAAGTAGCAGTGATGTACTATTTAGGCAGAATTGCCTAACGCACCATTCTTGTGTGCACCATGTGCTAGCAAGAGTGTGAGTAGCTTAAAACAACATTCATTCTATTAGTTTAAACCCTCTAGACTAAACATAAACTCGTTCCTTCTCTTCACCGCGCACATACACACATACACACACATCAAAGTGCAAAGCAGCAGGGAGCTCTCATCACGGGTGAGGATGCCAGCACTCATCACCTTCAGAATTTGTAGAGTGGTGCCACGCTGTATATGTAGCCTACATCAGCTCATTACAGACCTGCTTCATTAGATGGCCCAAACCACTGCTGACATTCCATTCTTCCTCGGTTCGCACCCAACACACTCGCTACGCTGACATATGCTCAGTTATTTTATCCCAATGGCATTTGATATGCAGAAGCTTTATATATTCACCTTGAACAAAAGGGCAGGTAGGATGAGATTAAAGAAAGAATGGGGAAATAGAGAAAGTCACCTGTCCTTTGATTCCACCCGAGTTTGTTTGTGACATCTGGGTTTATGCACCACATCTGATTATAGAATTCAATATGGAATCGTACAAGCTGATAGAAAAAAAAATATATTATTTTTAGCGAAAGTATTTACATTTAAAGCATCATTCCACAATAAGAAATTGATTGTGTAAATTATTCATAATATTTATAAAAAGATGATTAAATATATTCATATAGAACACAAATATTAAATAGAAATCATTATTAGATGTCATGGATCAGACAGAAATATTTTTACTGCTTAAAATGGGCCATGCTTAAAAGAGTGTAAATTAGGTTTTTACCACTTTTTTATTAAACAATTTAAATAAGACCTACTGGTTACTGTTGATAGAGCACTAAGTGTTGGAGATTTCTCTAATACATTAAAAGCTGTTGCCCTAATGTAGACTCTACAGTGTCAAATACTTCAGCATCATTCGTCGCACCCAAAGATAAACTACAGCGCTTTACAACTATAGGACAGGAAGAGGCGAATAAATGTATTTCTGCATCTTAACCAACAACGTGTTTATTAGATCCTGTACCCACTAAATTACTGAAAAAGTTGTTACCTGTAGCAGAAGAACTGCTTCTCAATATTATTATCTCGTCGTTATCTTTAGGTCTCATCCAAAAACCATTCAAGCAGTTATTAAGCCTTTTATGGGAAGTCATGGCTTAGTGGTTGGAGCATAAAATTGTGGGTTTGAGTCTTGGGCCGGCAATATCATGACTGAAGTGCCCTTGAGCAAGGCACAGAACCCCCAACAGCTCCCTGGGTGCTGCAGCATAAATGGGTTAAATGCAGAGCACGAGTATGGGTCACCATGCTTGGCTGGATATCACACCACTTTTATTAAGAAACTAGATCCTAGTGAATTGGCAAATTACAGAACCATTTAAAATCTTCTGTTTTTACAAGTTTTATGAAAAGTTGTAGTATATATCGTATTAATAGTTTTACTTGATCTTAGTGCTACGTTCGACACCATAGATCATGACATACTGATAGATCGATTACAAAACTTTACAGGTATACAAGGTCAGGGATTAAGATGGTTTAAATCCTATGTGTCTGATCACTATCAAGGTTTATTTAAACTTGGAGTCATCTCACTTATCACCAGTAAAGTATGGAGTGCAACAAGGATCTGTTCTAGGTCCTCTGCTATTTTCAGTATACATGTTGCCCCTTGGTAATATTATTAGAAAATACGGGATTAGTTTCCACTGTTATGCCAATAATACTCAACTATATAGCTCAACGAGACCAGATGAAATTTCTTGGGTGATCAATAATTTTCTCCTATTACATTTTGATAAGACAGAGATATTACTTACTGGACCAAAAAAAAAAAAAAAAAAAAAAAAAAAAAAACAATAAATACACATAATCTCTTGGATTACAATTTGCAACTAGACAGATGTACTGTTACTTCCTCTACATTAAAAAATCTGGGTGTTATATTAGACAGCCAATTGTCTTTTGAAAATCATATTTCCCAGCATTCTTCCATCTTAGAAACATTGCCAAGCTACAAAACATGTTACCTGTTTCTGATGCAGAAAAGTAATTTTTCCAGTTTGTTTTTTTGTGTTGTGTGTGTTTATGTCATCCTCGCACCTGCTTCAAACTCCACCAGGACACTCTAATATCTCATTACCGGGCCGTTTTACACTAAACGCTCCTGCTTTCACTTCCGTTTTAATTACAGAGGCTTTTTCAGAGGTCACATGAAATGAGCTTTTAATTAGTGTCAGCCATCAGTTGATTTCCTCTTTATTGAAGCCGTCTCTCTGGATACCTCTTTGTAGTTAATTGGATCAGAGAAGCACTCACAAATACACATACAAATCACTGTCAAAAGTTTGCAGCAGAAGAAAGTTTGTCAAACAAAAAGAAACTAACAAATATTTGAAAAGATGGCACGCTTGACTGCCAGGAGTTTATTCAGTCAGCACCTTTTGTTGCATCCTCCTTTAATTAATAAAGGGCCATTAAGCGCTCGTTAACAAAGGGGGATAATATACAGCCCCAGCTGGTGAGGGGGGAGTGAATAAAATCAGAGAAAGAGAAAGGAGAGACGACCAATTGGAAGTTTTACAAGATAAACGGGGTTATAGAAAAAGGCAATAATGGAACTATAACAGCATGCGTAGCTGAAAAGACTGACTCTAACTCAGTCAGACATGGAAAGATAAAAGACACGACACATGACAAGTGTGGGAAGAGATGTTTGTAAAGCCTCACGTACTTCACTAAAAATGTGATGTGGCTTATATATGGTAACACTAGGCTTGGGAGCATGAGAAATTACTTGAAATCTTTCAAAACCCCACATTTTGTTTATGCACATTCTAGATAATGCAAACTATGAACAATATATTATAATTTTAAAATAACCTTATTATTTAATAAACAATAAAAATACTGTTAATAAATCAGAACTCGAACCCTGGCATACAGCAAAATATTTACCTTATATATACACACACACACACACACATACACATAGGTATAGATTACAGTTATTTACATTTTGTAAAATTTTTGATAAGAGGACAGCCTGACCAAGCCACACTGATGATGAACAAATATAAAACAGAAATAACTGCAGTAATGCCAGATTGTCAGGTCTATTATTCCAGGCAGAAAAATTGAGTAAAACTTCAACAAATGAAAACAAAATTTTGATAAAAGGAATCAAATGTCTAGGTTTTGTCATGTTTCCTTCCTTGTCATCCTCCACCTTAAATCTCAACTCCTTGTTAAGGAGACAAAGACAGATTCTCAAAGTGCTGCAATTACAGAATCCCAGGCTGCAATTCTATAAGAGGGAAATGGATTTCTCTGCCCATCTGTGCTATATGGCCAAACCATGAGACCTGAATATAAAGCACTGACTCAGTAAGAAAATCAACCACCTGAGAGCGCTTTTGGCCAACATTTTCCCTTTGGCTTTGTTGTAAAACATATATATCGTTGTCTTTTATGGCTCTCTGCAATAATGCCGCACAGACTCCTCAAGACAAGCCTCTTTCCTTTAGAAGACGATACCTCCTAAAGCTCAAGGACAGAGAGAGGTCAGGAAACCATGGCAGACTTATTTCTACCTGACCTTGAGAAGTTCTGAACGCTAATAAACTTAAATGAAAGAGCTCTAGATGTCCATTTTAGACTTCCACCATAATGTACTGAACTGGCAACACATAATAAGTGAATGGCCCATGTGTCTGACAACCCAAATACAATAGCGACACACTCTCTACAAGCACATTGCTGGTTTATAAACTAATAAATTTGTGGCTGTTACCTCTAAACGACACAATAAATAACCAATATTCCTGAATGAATGACTTGACCTTAATGTCCAGGGAGAAAATTGCGCTTTTCACGAAGAGGCTGGAGATCAGTTTCACGCTAAACTCAAAAGACAGATTCCCAAAGTGGCAATTACCGTTTTGATATCCGTTCTGAGAGGAAAAAAATGGCCGCAATCCTTTCAAAACTCCAACTGAACAATTACAAGGTTGTATAAAGGAAGATGGATCTTTAAAATGCAGTTTACGAAATGAGAGCAGGATACAGAATAGCTTTTAAACTAATATATGACAGCTAGCTATTATTATCGGTTGTCTTCACACTCAGTTCACACTTCTTTAGGGTTTTCAGCTCATCTATATTTATATAGGAAAGCGGTGTTAATTTTGGTCATTACATTTACTTTCTCCGACACGCTTTCAATGACCTCTGAATTATAGAATGACACCACAAGAGCATATTCTATAAAGACTCCAACTCCACAATCTAATCCATCAACACACTTGTATTTGACATAATGAAGGAAGAGCTTGAAATAAGCAATTATTGAACCATCTCCTCGATTTACAGCCATCTGCACTTCACCTTCACGTGTAACTTTGACTGTGGAAGAGTGAGAAGTGCACGAACGTAAGGTAGAATAAAAAAGTGCAAGAAGACAAGGAGAAAGTGAGACAGAGGTCTGTTGCTCGAGGCACTTGATCCGGTCCGGGTGTCCTCTCGGATCACCTGACAGATAATCCATTAAATGTTCCAACTTGCTGACAGGTATAGATTTCAGAAACACACACTCACACACAGCTTAATGCTGTAATTATCACTAGTGGTTTAAAAACCCATTTTTATTGAGGTACTCTCATTTACAGACAATTATTGTGAAGCTCAATCAAAAATAAGATAAAAAAAAAACATTTGTAAATATACATTAACTTTAAAAATACATTTGAGATTACAAAAAGCTAATTATATTTATTGTGGGCCTTTGGCTTTTAAAACATCTTCATGACAGGCACAGTATAAAAACTACACCACTTTGTGTTTATAAAAAAAAAAAAAAATGCAAGTGAATATACATCATGATGCATTTGGGATTCACAATTTCTTTTTTAAACATGTAATACAGAATTGTTTCAATATTGAATTTACTGTTCAATAAATTATCATTAAGCCAGAAATATTGTAGACAAACAATCCTTAACCTAGAGTTGTACATTTTATACCCATAAAAAAAGTCTTATCATTCTTATAAACAAAATAAACCTTAAATCAGACTGGGACGGTGAGATTTATTTCACAGTTCAATCATATATATATATATATATATATATATATATATAGAGAGAGAGAGAGAGAGAGAGAGAGAGAGAGAGAGAGAGAGAGAGAGAGAGAGAGAGAGAGAGAGAGAGAGAGAGGTTCTCAAATACACTATTGTCCCTGGAAAAACTGGACAAGATGCCCAATGACTCTAACTGGCTGGTACTGTGTGTTTCAGCATGAAGCTTTTCAGGCGTGTGTGTGCGTGATGTGTGTAAGGCTCTGTTTATATCATGTGATTCTGGCCACAGCTCTGTTGGTGAGGTGTGTAAGAAAGGTGTGTGTGAATAAATGCATTTATTTCTTGGCAATGGCGGCAACAGCTTTCTTGGCGGCATCATCAAGGTCACTGGCAGAGGTGATGGGCAGCCCACTCTCAGACAGAATACGCTTCGCCTCCTGAACATTGGTTCCTGAACATCAGAACACTTTGGTTAGAGGGGATCTTTAAGCCTTCACTTTCATTTTGACACACACACACACACACACACAGAACCAGGTATGCGTGGTATATTCTATTGGAATATGTTTAGGTCTAAAATATTATGAATTACATAATTCAAAATAAAATATGTATAATGTAATGTAATATAATATAATAGAATACTGATCAGTATCCATCCTTACATTAAGGCCTAACAAAGAAATCTGGCTATGGTTTAAGAAGGAAAAAAAGGTTGTTTTCTCAAAATGATTGGCAGGGCTGAGTTTGGGGAGTGTCTCTCTGCTGGTTTGAAGGTGCAGTAGTGTTGAAAAGGCTTTGGGATCCTTCTATTGGCTGAAAAGGACAGGAAGCGTTCTATTGGTTGAATTGTAATGGGGCTGTTCGTCCCATTGGCTGGAAATGCAAGTGCTGCATTCACCGGCCGGGGGGACATGTCGGTGCCAGCTGCAGACGTCCCGACTGAGCACACACTGTATCATTTTGCTTAGGCTGCCCTTGTGGTCTCTACAGTGACTCTGAATGTCACTGAACTCTGGCCCCCCAACACAGGGCCAAGGCCCGGGGCCAACCCCATTAAACAAATCAGAAAACTAATCCACAGGGGTCAAAAGAATGAAGATAGACAGAAGTAAAGGGAACAGAAGTTGTGAGATGTAAGTGAAGGAATAACAGACACATGTGAGAGGTGTGTGACTCTGCTGAGCCTCAGCGAACAGCTTTAGATGAGAGACGTGCTGATTTATTAGGTGAGTTTGGAGCTTAGGGAGAAAAGCTCTCATTCACACAATGTGTGTGTCAAAAACAAGCCTATAAAAAATATTTATTTGTATTTTTATTAGTATTATTATTTTACTTTAAGCCTCGTACACACACGGGGACGATTATTGTGTGCTTATTGCTGATGTTTTTCGACACGTCTTTTGTGTTCATATCCAAATAATTTTCAATGTCGATGAGCCGAGTGAACGTGCAAATTCACTCCCTGACATTAGATGGCGCTAAATTAAAAACAGAAATAACCCGGTAGTCGCGGTCGCATTTATCATGAAACCCTTTGTGTTCAGACACTATTGAGACCAGCTTCTCCACATTCATCTTGCCTCGATGTATCTTCTTGGTCTACTTACTTCCTCTAAGACAGTATTTAATGCAGCACATCAAACCCCCCAAGCACAAAAAAAAAAAAAAAAAAAAACGAGCCCGAGGCGTTTATTAAAAAAAATTAATAGGTGGAAATGTTATGTATGCACACTCACATCTGCACCCTTTGTTTATTCACGAGGCGTTAAATGTCAGAGATAATCGTGCGTGATATTCATCCCTGGTGTGAGCTTTTAATTATTTTATATTGTGTTCAAATGACCGACGAAGATATTTGAGCAAAATGCTGTTTAATAATTATTTGCTTTCCATTATATTCCATTATAAAAATTTACTTTTAAAAGAGTAATACAAAAAATAAAATATTTAAACATTTTCCATTACATTTTGTACATTTAAAAATAAAAAGTGCTTTTTTTTTAAAAAAAAGAAATTTTATTATTTCAGCATTTTTAGACTGATTGAACTTTCCTGTATAATTATTCATATACTTATTTGAAAAAAAAATTCTATACATTTATGCTATTATATATATTTTTAATAATTATAACTATTATACATATTTTATTTAATATTTAACTTTTTTATATAAAAACTTATTTAAACATTTGTCTAAACTCTTGTATATTTTATATAATAATGTATGTTTACTTTTAATATTATTTCTATAAACATTATATTAAGTTTTTAGTTGAACAACACTTAAATATGCATTTTCAAATGTATTTAAATTTTAATATATTCATGAATTAAAATTTACATTATACAGTGTACATTGTACAGTGCTAGAGTAGAAAATGACAAGGAAATAAGAAAAGAGGGGGAATGAAATCAGATCATAATGCGAGTCAGGCTAGAACTCGCAGCAGTCACATGAGCACCCCAACACCATGGATCAATATGCAAACTGCTTAACCATGATTCCAATTATTTTATGACCCATGTGGCCCTAAAAAAATGTTTGCATGAATGCATCATCCTGCACATTTGCCTTCATATAAATCTGAATCTGAGCTAAGCTACACACTTATAAATCTAAAATATCTCTATGCCAATGCACAAGTACCATTAAACGTACAGGTGTGTGTGTGTGTGTGTGTGTGTGGTGTTGTCTTGCAGTGTAATTATGACAATACTCGCTCTCTCAGGAGGGAGGATGTTCTAATCAATAGCAGCTTCATGAGGAATTCAATTACCAGCACCACTTAACTACTGATATTTCAGCGCTTTTGTCCGCTTGCACAATAACTCATTTCTAACACGTCTCCCACATTTGGCAGCACAAAACAATCAATTGTATAATTTCATTAGTGAGCAGGGCCGTGCGCTGGGAGTATAGAATATCTGCCGACCGCCGCTGCTCCACAATGCTGAGTCGTCTGAGGGCAGCGAGAGCAAACCTAAACAAATGCCACGAAAAATACTCCTACACGCTGAAAGCTATTTTTTTTCCGCTGCCTGGTGGATCTTAGATGGCCTTTTGCGAGTCAAATCTCTGCATGCTACGTATGTGTCTGAATAAGTTCTGTATGTGGTAATATCTCATACACTGCATTGATCTCAGCATCTAGGAACCGACACACACACACACACACACACACACACACACACACAGGTCTGTACTCGCTCACTGCCACTAGGTGCTGCAAGAGACTAACTAAACGCCAAAACCAAGCCCAATGACACTGTATGATTTAGCCTATGCCTCTGAACAAAGCTTACATTAGAATATCTAATGTTTAAACATACATACTCATTATGGAACTGACAGAATATGATTATGAATAAGCATGCGCATACAATAATAATGAGCTCTGAAAGAAGCTTTATCAGAAATCTACCGAAATGTGAGTTATCATTTTAATGTATACAGCATTATCTTGACACTACCATTCAAAAGTTTTGGGGTTAGGGTTAGAGTAATTGTTTTCATGAAATATCTTCATGGAACATGATCTTTACTTAGTATCCAAATGATTTTTGGCATAAAAGAAAAATCAATCATTTTGACCCATACATCGTATTTTTGACTTGTGACTTAAGATTGGTTTTGTGGTCCAGTGTCACATAGATGCTTCAAAGCTCTTCATTGTAGAGAATACTACTACATTTTACCATATAAAAATTCCTACTGAAGAATTTCCTAGATTACACCTCTACATTTGCTGAGAAATGTGCAAAATGTCAGTAATAACTAAAACTAATAAAACCTTTTATAAAATCCCAAAGATATGATTAGCCTTTAATTATTTTTATTTCAAATAACTTTTAAAAGAATATGACTCATATATCATTACATTTTAGAAGACTATCATGAAGAAATCATACTTCTGCATACTTTTCACATGCAACAGTAATTTTATGATATTTCTGGTACAATCAAGCAAATTAAAATTCAAGCTATTTAATCAAGCTATTAAAAAGAGTATATTTTGTATTATGTCTTGTCTGATTACAAATTCAATGTATCTTTTTGCATCTATATGCATAGCCAAAAAGAGTATCAAAATAAATCAAATTATCTCAGATTTAATTTTGCCCAATGTTTTTGAGTGAAAAACTACTGTTGGCCTGAACTGAGCACCATTGATCCATCATGCTGAAGAACAAAACCAGGATCTTATACCCAAACAGGATGCTTTTTGTATGTTTGTATAAAGGAGCTGATTGTGGAAAATTTGGAAGAAGAGAGTACGTAGAGGTACATGCACACACACACGCATATGTACCTGAAGTCTTTCTTGGAAAGGAGGGGCTTATGGAGAGGCTGGGGCAAGAAATGGGCCTGAATCAATAGGCAGCTAATACAACTTAACTCTAAGCTGGGAACCATCTTATAGCGATCTGTCAGACATGATCAGCCACAGACAGAGAGACAGAAGAGAGGATCGATCTGTAAGCAGCATGCTGCCACTAACACCCATTACTGAGGGCTTTCAGGCCACTGTGGCTAATTCACTTTCCCAGAGAGGGCAGGCGAATCTGAGCCACTATTGCTTCAAGGCATTTTCATTTGGATGGAAAATGTTTTGTGAAAATTGGGTGCCAGTAATTACTTTTGCACTATGTATGAAATCAAGGCTTTTAGTCTTTTAATATAAAGAACTAGTTCACCCAACCATGTTTTCACCATGAGTCTTCTGAAGCCATTTGATAGCTTCATTTGAGAAAAAGATAAGTGGCATGGCCCTCTTGACACCTGACACCTCTTTTTGGAGAAATTGTGAGAGAAGCAGAGATGTCTGGGAATGAATCATTCTCTTGAATCGTCTTTTTTAAATGAATCCGTTGCACAATTATTCATTCAAGTTTTCAAGTTTATCTCACTAACTTAATGATTTGTTTGTAGCAGTTCACAGAGAGCACATAAGCTGTATGGAAAAGAGTGAACAGCTCAATTTTTAAAGTAGCTCTTACTGTGTTCTTCTTGAACAATGAAATGTTTGGCAGGCAAAATAAGGTCAGTTGTCTAATGTCAATAGTGTAGCAATGAATGAATCCCAGCTCACAACTTAAACTGTATTCAGTGTCATGTCTGGCATTTTGCCACCATATTGGCCCACATGTGCTTTCCCCCTGAAAGTGTAAATATTATTAGAAACTACAAACAATACGTATTTAATTGTGCTAAAAATCTTAGTACTGCTCTTGTCCTATATTTAAGCAGTCATCATCAGAAGGATAGGTTACAATATGGACAAACGAGAGGGAGAAAATTAATGTAGTGGAGTATATGTCTCTCTCCAGGCAAAACGACTCCGCTGTTTTCTGCCAATTATCCTAATGGCCAGATGGGAGCAGGCCGAGGCCTAGTGTCACATGAGCGCGTAGCATTAGCATACACAGGTGAGAGGTGCCTGGCTCCTCTGCTCCTCTCTCTGCCACCAGCGAATGCTGTGGCATTATATGTTTGGTAACCAACAAACTCAACAAACTCTACACTTGAAAGACACGGGTTTGAATACACCTAAAGGTTTTACAGGGCACATTTTAAAAACTAAGAGTTAAACGACAAATTTTGATTCAAAAATGGTGAATTTTGGTATAAATGTTATTGTTTGGCCACACCCACCTTCGAGCCTGACCACCAGAGGAACCTTGAGCTCCAGTTCTCTGCAGGCCTTGGTTATGCCGTTAGCAATGATGGCACAGTTAACAATTCCTCCGAAGATGTTTACCAGGATAGCCTCTACCTGTGGAGAAAAAGGTTAAAAAAAGCCTCTTTATAAAAATCAAGTTAACATTTTATATGTGTTAGCAAATGCAGTGTTTAAAGGGATAATTCACCCAAAAATGAAAATGACCCCATGATTTACTCACCCTCAAGCCATGTATATGACTTTCTTCTTTCAGATGAATACAATCGGAGTTATATATAAAAAAATGCCAAGTTTATAGCCCAAAAAAGTGCATCCATCCATTATAAAAAGTGCTCCACATGGCTCCAGGGGGTTAATTACACCACATGAAGTGAATCGATGTATTTGTGTAATATTTAAAACTTTATAAAATGTAATCATAGCTTCTGTTAACTGTCGTAAGCGCTTTTATGAGAGAGCTGCGTTCTAGTGGACGACATAGGATGCAGGGTGTAGCGTAAGCTCCGGTGAAAAGGGACAAACGTGGAAGCACAAAAAAAAAAAAAAAAAAAGATCCTATGTCATCCGCTAGAACACCACTAAAGTAAAGTCTAGTAAATACGGATATTTTTATTTATTTTTTTACACAAACCCATCGATTCACTTCGAATGGCCTTTATTAACCCCCGAACCGTGTGAAGTTATTTTTATGATGGATGCACTTTACTGAACTTCAAAATTCTGAACACCCATTTACAGCCATTATAAAGCTTGGAAAAGCCAGGGCATTTTTTAATATAACACCAACTGTATTTGTCTGAAGGAAGAAAGTCATATACACCTAGGATGGCTTGAGGGACAGTACATTTTCATATTTGGGTAAACTATACCTTTGAGCAGGTAAATAGGCAAAAAAAATAAATAAAATAAAATAAAATAAAATAAACCTTCAGGGTTCTCTCATTATTTTAACCAGCAAATGTATAAAAACCATAAAAATAAATACTTTTCAATGCAGTTAAACAGTTTAGAGTTGAGGATAACAAGAAAAACTCATATTGGTATTATAAATTGGTATTATTTATAAAATGTTATAACAGTTTTAATATTTCCAAGATTTCCATGACTGGAGAAAACCCTGCACCTCATATGAATAAAGACAAGCTACCTAATAGGCTATTAGCACTAGCATTCTAAAAAACCTTTATGGGGCTGGAAAAGAGATCTGAGGTGCTTAAGTCCTGAAATGAGCAGCCCACCTGAGGATACTGGCAGATTCACACATAATCGCTGGTATTAACCTTACTGGTTAGAAACTGGAGTTCTCTATTTTGTGAATTGTATATTCTCAACATGAATTCAGGCACTGAGTAAGGCAGTGGCAGTTGTCGAGGGAGGCAGGGGAGGCACAGCTTCCCCAAAATTTTGAGGAATTGTAATTTCACAGTTGTAATACTATAATGTGAAAACGACGCTTTTCTATCCCGACTGTGACAAATCTGCTGATGTAATTACAACTGTTATATTATAGAGAAGGAGAGGGGGAGGCCGGGGAAAAGTTGAGCTCTCGTGCCTCCTTTGGTAAAAAAAAATTGCTAATCAGCATTTAGTGTTCATTTACGGCGCTGAGAAGTGTTTAGAAAAGTAACCTCATAGTGGAGACCAGCCTCCCTTCTGGTGTTCTCCCTTCTGGAGATGTAAATTTCATGATTTTGAATGTCTCCTGCTGCCACTGCGCTGATAATGTAATGTACCAAGTACTTATGAGTAGCGATCATTTGATTGCGAATATTTGATTGCCGACAGATTTACCAAGCTGTCATTCAAACAGTATATCTTCAAACTTAAGAATGAAGGGAGATAAAACACACCTAGGCTGGATATAGGCTACAGCAGGCTCTCTTTTAACACACTTTTGAGAAGGGATGGATGTTTGCTTCAAGTGATAAGACAGGTAAATGAAGTTATATTATCTTGCTGTATGTGTTGTTTTCTTTACGTTTTCTGACTAAAAGACATTTTAAAGTAGTTAAGAAAATAATAATAATAATAATAATAATAATAATAATCTTCTCTATTTTAAAACCCACGAGCCGCCACTGGGGCAAGGTTTTCTAAACGCTGCAATTTTATTAACTCTATTATTTGTTGCACTATTATGAAGTCACACTAGACATTGGATATAGCTTATACTTTTTAACTGAATACTGTTTTTGCATTACACATAATCGTCATAGCTATATAAAAAGTACTGCAACATTATTAACATCCTGCATTTTTAAGTAAAATTGTCAGTAAAAAATGTAATAATAATAATATTAGTAACGATAATATAAAACAAAATAAAAACGCAAATATTCCATTATGAAGTGTGTTTATTCTGCATTAAGTAACAATTGCCAGTAAATCCATAATAATAATTAGTGCCGTCAAATGATTAATCGTGATTAATCACATCTAAAATAAAAGTTTTTGTTCACATTATATGTGTGTGCTGTGTATATTTATTTATTCATTAATCTCGATTGATTGTTTGACAGCATTAATAATAATAATAACAACAACAACAACAACAACAATAATAATAATAATAATAATAATAATAATTATTATTATTATAATGATAAAAGTAACAACATTAGAAAATAAATAAGATGAAATAAGACAACTATAAACAGTTTTAGACAAAAATGTGTAACTATAAAATAATAACCATGTAATTATTATTATTAAGAATAATAAATATAAATTGTCCGAATTTTAATATAACAACTGATTACTGTGCAATATGTCACAAACAAAACACAATTAAGGTTTAATGCTTTCCAGAACTAAACATTTTCGATAACTGCATATAGTGACTAGTTTCTTTTTTGTTTTGTTTTTTACATTGCATTCTGAGAGGTTTTAGGCAGGTTCAGTTAAAATGCAATCATCTTGACAGCCCTACTGACAGCTCTACTGACTGAGACACACCCAGGCACACACTGAGAGAAAAGGCAAATCCAAGATCTTTACATAAAAAGGTGGTGAAAAAATCTAAGATAAATCCACAGGCTGACAGACAGTAGAGGTGAACAGACTGAGACAGAAATAGATACAGGCCGAGACCCGCAGACAAGCAAGACAATGCCTCCACCAACAGGTACATCCCCACCTGGCTGAGCTGCCAGATGCCATATCCACATCTTTACGAGATATTGCAGGCAGCTAGTGTTTCATTGTCAACTTGTGATATAAATAAATCCACACTAAAACAAATGAAGGAGAACACGTCTGTAGTGCCTGTAGTGTAGCTGACAGAGTAAAGGGTGCCCAATGCCAGAGTTTCCAGCATGTGACCCTGAAACAGCACATTCCCTCTCACAGTCAGATGAGTGTGGGGTCTGGTGGTGGATCTGACAGACCGGATGGAGACAGAAAGAAAACGTGTTGTAATGTCCAGCTTCTGATGCTGGACCACCACCACACTGAAGCATGTCACCCTGACTGTGCGTGACAGACTACAACTCGTCCAGCTTTTCTTTTTGTAAAAT
Organism: Carassius auratus; assembly: GCF_003368295.1. Classification (NCBI taxonomy): domain Eukaryota; kingdom Metazoa; phylum Chordata; class Actinopteri; order Cypriniformes; family Cyprinidae; genus Carassius; species Carassius auratus. The sequence continues at coordinate 9,376,871 of NC_039278.1, read as the reverse complement.
AAAATAAAATACAATTTTTAATCTAAGAATTTTCTTATGTGCAATTATGAACAATTTTCAATGTGGTCTTGAGACTTCTGTGTCCAACTGTACATAAAATACCTGACTGAAATACAGGTAAATAATCAATAATAATTGTAACTCAAGGTAACAATAAAAAAGTGATTTGAAAAGTGAAAACTAGGAAATACATTATTAAGTTTTGAAATACTGTAAATTTATGTTTAAATTATGTGATTAAAGTTATAGCATGTAGATAGAAAAAGATTACACATTGAAAATGAGGTAAATACAGTTATAAATACAAAAATTAATGTCACAAAAATTAAAATATTTTAACTTAAAAATAAAATAGAAAATTTGAAATGCATATATATATATATATATATAAGAGAAGGAGATGATACAAATTAATGCTGTTCAAATCCAAGCAAATCCAATTAAACCTGATTAGTGATGTCACTTCTTCTATGAGTCACATAAGCTCTTTGTCATTCCTTCCCAGCATCTTTAGGTTTTGCTGTTCATCAGGTTTTCCCTACACTCCTCACACTGACACTAGAAGGCAGCACAGATCCAGGAGCAACAGCACAAGGCCTCATTCTCCACACAATAGTGTCTTCAGCAGCAGGACATTTTTCAATTCATCCTTTATTGTGCACAGTCATATTTCTTCCTGTCATGCATTTTCTATTGACATCTATGTATATTAATGATACAGTAAGGCATGATTTATGCTTTCTTGTACATGAGTAAATGCTGCTTCGTAAGAATATAGTGCACTTCGCTCAAGCTGCCAGTGGGATTTATAAAGAAAAAGAACAAATGCGATAGAAACTGTCAGAGGGGCAGGATCTTGTTTTCTTATTTTTCGCAAACAAACTCATTTTGCAGTTGGAATGTCGGACTGCACCTCCAGGCTCGCACATTCTGAAGCAAATTTACTGCATATTGCATTAAAAGTAGAGCATATGCAACGCTGAAAGCAGACCAGACTTTGCTTATGACAGAGACATGAATAAAACAAGGCTGAATGCACTATAGGTAATGACACTAAGGTCCCGTCCACACGGAGACGCATTTCGCTGTATATGCATACATTTCTTGTATCATACAGGCATTTTGTCCACACAGATCCGCCGTTTTGGGAGTCAAAACGATATTTTTTGATACTGTGTCCCAGAATGGATTAATTCTGAAAACGCCACCCATGTGACAAAACATGAACAAACACGGAACAAGTGTCTTTAACATTAACACAGATTAATAAACGTATTGTTCCATGTTCGTTTGTATACCGCATGCGCACAGTCCAAGTCTTCTTCGTTTTTAGCATATCTCTGTGGCAGAATTACAGAGCCACCTACTGGTCTGGCATGTATACTACATCATTTTGTGGTTTCGTGTAGACGCAGATATTTCTTGAGACGAGGAAGAAAAAAGATTGGATTAGGGAGAGCTCTGGTTTACAGTTTATTTTGCTAATGTCAGCTGTCCACTTAGATAACAACCAGTTCTTGCTTTTCATAGCTGCAATAATCCAATTAATCTATTCTTTGTTAAATGCAATCTCAATTTAGATCAATTTATAGCTGATTAAGTTAGTACAATCATGTTTGGTCAATAAAAAATAAGCAGTTCAATACAGCAGCACAAAGGACAAATTCACTGACTTGCCTTCTCTACCTCTCTCTCTCTCTCTCTCTCTCAAAAAAAAAAGTCTTATATGTTCCAGCCAATATCAGTAAAAGACAGAAAACAACACATGGGGTCCTGAATGCAATTTTGAGGAATTTTCTGCATCAAAATAAGCAGAGAGGTGGTTGAAATATTATCAAAGCCCTTAAGCATAGTAAACTATTCTCTGCTGCTCTCAGAGTTGTTTTTTGTCTGCATTAGCTGCCAGTGGGTCTAGTATCACATGCTTGTTTTAGTTTACATGAATCACGACTTCTAAGAAAGCTGGGAGAAAACTGCATCAGTACAGTGTCCCAGTTGGTTTTCACTTTTAAGAAAGCAGCCTACTTTTGATTAGGCCTTTTAATCTTTATTTGCTTTGGAGTATCTTTTGTTCCGTGGAGAAGTTCTCTGTGACATGAGACGACTCTGGCGTTGGCACTGGTCTGTCATTAGTTTCCTCCAACGTCCCTCTGTGATGTGTTTTAAAGCGTTGGAACAATAATCCCCAAAACAAGATAAAACGAAAGCAGTTTGATTTCAAAAGGGAGGCAAATCTCAATTAATAAGCTGCTCATTCTAAACACCGTTGTGTTGCTATCAGCACTAGGTGTGTGCTCGGGGAGCACTGGCATTATCATCCAACCACACATTGGCAGCTGTGCTCTCAGAGAAAGGGGTATCTACCACACTGACCAGTGCTAATCAATCTGGGGAAGTGCATCTGTCTTTTGTTAATGCTTAAAAGAGTGAAAACATCGCACCCTATTAGCACCATTGTTCTGGTTTATCTGCGTAACACAGGTTTGTTGCGTTAGCTTTCAGTTGTTTTTGCACCTTAGTCTCTTAGTTGATGTGGAATACTCCAATAAGCTAGAAGTCAAAGGTTAAAACCCAACATTTTCAAATGAAGACGGGCAGCTGAAAGGAGGAGCGAAAGGGGAATTGTTTGTTTGTGCACAATAGAGAGGCAAAATAATGGCGTTTCTATAGAGGTGTAGACGGTTCTAGATGAATTTCATGCGAATTGCTTCCTTAGCATTAACTATTAGCAGTCAGAGCTTTTGAGGAAAAAAAGCTACATTATCAGAGCTGGAAAACACTTCTGATGGACAAGCATGTGCCATGTGAACAGATTGGGCTTCATATCTCTCATCCAAACTTGGCATAGTCATAGAGATATGAAAATACTATTCAAATATTTTGGCAAATTGTAAGCTTAGCGACAGAAAAGACAGATAAGAAAGTTAATATGCTTTTTTCCTTTTTGATATCTACATCTTTTGGCTCTCTTCGTTTGGCACAATCTTATCAAATCTAGAGGCTATTTTTCCCCTCCTGCTAATCCATTGCCAGTGATTCTGCCGTTCCTCTGGAGCAAAGAGAAATAAAAAAAAAAAAAGGATGGGGGGACAGAAAGACATGGTTTGGCCCCAGGCTGTTATTGAGGGCTCAGATTAGGCCTGGCACAGGGGATAAGAGAGAAATAATTATCCAGCCTGCTGAAGCATGACAGCTTCTCTCTTCACCCAGAGTGAAGGAGATGAAGCATTATGTCAAAAAATCAGCTCGCAAAACACAGACACATCCTGACACCGCCATTCCGAGTATCACTTCGTGTTAGGAGACACTTGAGAACTGCCGGTCGACTTTTCTTGATTGACAGCTTTAACGGGATCTTTCTTCCGCCTTGTGGTTGGAGCCGAACGTATCGAATGCGTCTTGGTCAACACAAGTTTCAGGATGTCCAGATTTATAAAATGGAAGAAATGGTCACATTTGGGATGGCCCATCTTTCTCAAAAACATAGTTTCATCATGGTACAACAGTGACCTTAGGATCCTATGATTTCCACAATGTAAAAACCTTTATATGGATCTTTGGGAAGAACTGTACCCTTAAGGTCCCTCAATTTCCCTTGTTCTAAGAATCTCTCTTCTCCGTAGAGAAACGAAATTCATTGTTTTTCCTTCTCAAAACTGAAAAATCAACAGCGGCTGTGGGGTCACGTCTTTCACCCGCCCCGCCACCACCACGTGAAGTTGCGGTCAGATGTGTGTGGCTGCCCTCTCCATCTTTGCAGGAAAGAAAGAAACCAATCAAAGCTGAAATGGATTTGCAGCCAGAGACTACAGACATTGACGGAGGGGTGTGTGGTGTGTCCTAGTGAATTGAATCCTGGCTTTGGCCATATCCGCTTCAAGGTCTGTGTCTCTTGTGCCTTAGTGGTGGGGTTGTGAACTGTGACAGCTACCGATTCAGGCTGAAGCATATCAGAGATGAGCTAGACTATCCTTTCAGACGGCACGCCATTCAATTCTCTCTCAACACACATGACTCAATACGGTCAATAGAGAAAAGGACAGACTGAGCTTCATGAGGACGGGAACACTCATAAGGGTTTTGATAGCTCATGATGCACATGCATAAACACTCGAGACACTGATATCAGCAAGTTTCAATTCTGTTGGTAGAGATTCAAATCACGGAGATTTGATAAGATCTAAAACAAAAGTTCACCCAAAAGAAAGACTTTTAATTGAAGCGATAGCTGACTCAAGCTGCTTTACACTTTCAGTGTGGAAAGAAAGAAGCCTGGAGAACCAGCATGTCACACCTGGTTAGGAGGACACCATGATTTGTGCTGTCTGGCAGAAAGGGGCTATAAAAGCCTACTGCCGTCTGCGTGTGTGTGTCTGAGTTCCTCTGTGCTTTTAAGTCTCATGTTTATTCCTGAATGCGCAGAAGCCAAGTGAGTGCCCATCACAGCTCTATTTAAAATCTGAACTTGGATGCAGGCTCATTTATGAGCGAAATCTAGAGGTCTCAAAGGTCTCCAAAGACAATGTGCTGCAGATATGAAGGAGGAAATGGAGAATAGTGAGCTGCCTAGTGAGATGGCATTCTGACATATCAAGGGTATGGCATAGCCAAGGCGATCCCAGAATGCATTGCAACGAGCTCTGTAAAAATCTTTTCTATTAAGGTGGATTAAGTGAGAAAAAATTTAAATCAATTAATACTAAAATCTAAGAATAAAAGACAGTTCAGCATAATTCAATTTGTTTATTTGATATAATATTTATGTAAAATATCATATCAGCATTTTGAAACATCATAGGTACATAGATGTGGAAAGTTATTAAAACACCTAATTTTAGTCAAATTTTAAGCCAAAATGATTAACCTTTGTGACTATCCCAGAATACACTGCAACAAGCCCTGCCGGGGAAAAAATAAATAAAATAAAAAAATAACAAATAAACCAGGGGATTGGTGGATTCAGTGCAACTAAATACTGAAACATAAAAAAAAGTCCAGAGTAATTAAAATTGCATTACTTTACATAATATTAGCATTTTCTACATATTTTAAATTGCATATTAAAGCTGTTAGCTTAGCAACATGATAACAAGAAAAAATACTGAATATTAATAATAATTTAGAAATGTAAAAACTTATAAAAAGTCATCCTGTGGCCCCAAGTTTTCGGAGTCCTCCTATTTGAGAACCAGTGATGTAGAGTCCAAATCAGTCACTTATAAGGGCTGCATGATGGTTATAATGCTTCCTTAAAAGGCACCTGCCTACTGTATGTAGCCATTAGGCAGCTCACTGTGATTTGGGACAGAACACCATTCCTACAACAGCTGTCCTGATATTTCATCAGTGAAAAAATGAGAGTGGAAAAAAAATGTGACACTCAAAAACATGCAGTGGCACTTTAAAATATGCAGAAATTATAAAATGACAGGATAAAAAATGAGAGTGAGCAAGCAAGCATGGCGAGAAAGCTGACACATGTCAGTCAAGACGGCAGATTTCGTTTCCTCTCATGAAGCCTTTCGTTCATGCACACACACACACACACACACACACACACACTGAGCCGCTGTGTTGAGCAGCTGACATCAGCAGACAGTGGCGGGAACATTATTCATCCCAAAGAGAGACATGCCATCAGGGACAGACAGACATAAATATCCCATAACACCCTCAGAGGGGTTAATGTGTGTGAGTGTTGAGACAGTGGAACAGAGATGTTCAACAGACAGTAAATGTATCACACATGAACACATGCAACACTCATACACCCATCACTGTATGCTGAATACAGAGGCAGTTTTATGGATTTTTACTGTCACTTTTGGTCAATTTAATGCACGCTTGCTAAATAAAAATAATAATTTTGGATCTTTGGAATAAAAAAAAAAAAGATTTTCTGGCTCCCAAGACTAGTTTTAATCAACTGAACTGGTGCTCAGTTTGTTCAGTTAAAATACAAAATCTAAAAAAAATAAATAAATAAAAATAAAAATACAAAAAAATAATAATAATCTAGCTGCTATTCACTAATCAACAACCTGCATTTGACTACAAACTCTGAAATATGAAAGTCTGCTTCTTACATTCCTGGTCGATAAAATGAAGTCACATTATGAAAGTAAAGTGATTTGCACATGCTGTTTGCTGTTGACATGAAGGCGCATCTAACTCACCTTAACCTTCCCAAAGAGAAATTTAGCATCTACAACACCACATATGAAATCTTCACCTCTTCGTGATAAGCCAGAAGTGTCAGACAGACTTAACCGAGGCCACACAGCCCTCGCGCACACACACCATACACACACACACTGGCCTTGAGATCCCCTAGCTGTACTGGAGCTTACCTGTGTGTATACAGTTTCCCTTGACAGGCATGGGTAGAAAAATTTAAAGTAGTGCATTTCCTCACAAGACATCTCCAACATCTACTTCAATCATAGAGTTTTGCCAAAAGTAGACTGCGGTACTGAGCTTTGCTGTGAGCCAGAATTACTTAAAAAAAAAAAAGAGGAAATGCATAATACACACAGAATGGCATACATAATCACCTCTGAGACTCAGCGCAACAAACCAACACTGCATATAAAAGACCGACCCTCCTACTTTGTTCGCAACGCTCCATGGCCAATCAAAATTAATTTATTCTAATGTATTCGCGCAGAAGGTCAATTATCCAAATGATTCAGATTCAGACTGCTCCGGACCTTAGAAGCCAATGAGGCATCTAAAGGGCAGCTGTGTGCTTTTTTTGCAAGGCAAATCGTCCACTTTTAGTTACAGTTTAGAGACACGTCTCATCCTTTGTTAAAAATGACACTTGCTAATGGTCGCAGAACCATTCTTTAACAACAGCTGTGAAAGTAGGCCTATTAACCATTAGCTGGAAGTGGTAGTTATTGCCGGACAAGGACGGGAAGTGAAAATCAGTTATGTTCCATTAAAAATTTATGAAATGAGTATGTGTAGTAGTAAATAGTTTAAGCTACTTTGTATTTATTAAGTCTACACAGTTCTTCTTATCTATATTCATATATGGACCATTCATCAAAAAAAATGAATAAATAAAATAAATAATTACATATACCTTTCCCTCATAAAAACAAACTTTATGAGGGAAAGGTATATATATATATATATATATATATATATATATATATATATATATATATATATATATATATTTTTTTTTTTTTTTTTTTTTTTTTTTGATATAACAAATATAGGTTGACATATAGATGACCACATAACCGACTGGATGCTACTCACTATATCATAATAAATTCCCTGTTATTGGACATTTGAGGCTAATAATATAAGTAATAATAATTAATAATAAATTAATAATTATGACAATATTTGACATTATAAGTGAAAACAGCATTTAAAAAATGTAGCATTAGTACAAAAAAGATGCAGCATTAAAAAAAAAAGAATTAATGAAAATTAACTATTAACAATTGTCATAATTAAAATGTGCATTAAAAAAACTATTCCAGTACAACATAAAAAATAAACATAAAATACTGAATAAATAAATGATTCATATTTATTAAAACATTTGGCAATATTTAGTAACTGAAAATGTTTGCATTCATCAATTTTTTTTTTTCAGTTTTAAAATAAAGATTAATTTAACAAATTTACTGCGTGTAAATGCAAACCATTCATTCTGATATAGAAGTGCTTATACAAATTAACATGATAGCAGATCTAAGGGCATTAATAGACTTTTTAATATGTTTTTCAAATATACTGTAATCCCTCACACATTCATTATGTGTGTGTGTGTATTGTATTTGCCATATGCATTTATAGCCCCGATGATGAAGCAAAGAAACAAAGTGTGCACAGGATAATTCACTTTTCTGCCACCGTTTACCGTGCAAGGCAATTTAGCAAGGATGAAATAACCCCAGAGCATTTTAATCCAGATAGATGGAATACTATTTTGATATGGCACTTTGGCCCTCAGCAGAACCCACTCTAAAAATAGCACCTTTTAAGAACACTAATTTTGTGATTCATCTGTGTGAATCACAGTATCACTGCACTTATTGAAACGCAAGGACTGGTTTCTGCTGCCTCTCCACCCAAACCAAATGAGTAATTTAAAAATGGATAGAATTTTCTCTCTTTCACTCACCATTCCCCCTCCCTTTTTCCTTCCTACCCCTTTCATTATCAAAGGTTGCTCAAGGCATACAGAAATATCACAAAACGTCTGGATCCATAAACATCAAATCTTGGAAATAATGGACACACCGATGGCATGTGAACTCCTATCAGTGCATCAGACAATGTCATGTTAACACAAGGAAACATCACCATTTGACATTTTTCCACAATAGTGGTGTTTATTGGTGTACTAACATTAACCTCGTAAGACTAGGCTGGTCTTGAAGAAATGTGCATCTATTTCCATTTGTTCATTAAAAATGAATGTGTAAAGAGCAGGAGAATGTTAAAATGGGTGAGAGTCTGTCCATGCCCTGGTGACAGACACTTAAGACCCGCAGACCGAAGCCTCAATCTGCATGGCTCAGAAGCCTATAAATTAGCCATTGCAGCTTTGCTCAGGTATTAAAGGGATCAAATGGTCTAGCTCAGGTTGAGATGAGCTGTGGCCCTCAATCCATGAGTCAATGAAGTTTTCACACTGAGCCCGATCCCATGTCCAACAGCCATTAAAGTGCAGCAAAGAGGACACACTCTCCACAGGTTTTAACTAAGGCTAGTTAATAAGACTCCAATAATGAATAAATAAAAAATAAAAAAGAGCGAGTGTCTTCAGCAAACACTGCATAATGAGAGAAAACTCCAGTAAAAAAAAAAAAAAAAAAAAAAAAAAAAACAATTGGGAGAAAATGTAAGGCCAACTGAGGTCAAGAAATAATTATTTTGTTTTAATATTAGAATTAATTATGAAATGCTGATTAATTAAATTCAATGAATCAAACATCAACATTTGCTGCGAAAAATAGAGAAAAATTATAAAACAATACATTTGTATTATTATTATTTTTAATTTTACATAGACAATAAACATCAAATTTAAGAACAATAAAAGTCATATTTTAGATATGTATTTCATATATACACATCACAAGTAATAAATTATAACGAAATATTAACACTATTATCATTATTATTATTGATTAATTTTATTTCTACTTAATCTCTTTGATATACAGAGGTCGGACTCAATATTGTGAACAGCTGCGAAATATGCAATATTTGTTTATTAAGGTGTTTTCCCACGATTTTAGTATTGCTGTGGTATTTAGCTTTAGCAAGCAAAGCTCTTTCATGGATGTTGGCTTTATGAGGTTCTTTTGGCCAGTTTTTGTTGAAACAGTGTCTTCCAGGTAAACATTGTCTAACCCTATACCCTATAATAATAATAATGGGTGTTTACATTTTTCTTCCAACCCCTTTATAAATATTGGACATAAGCCTATCACTATCCTACTGTCCACAACAATCCATTTTACAATCCATCTTGTCTGTCCATCCAAGATTTAGACACACTTTGCAATGCTTTTTAACATTTTGTATGTCAAAATAAATATGCACAATAAAAATGTTAAGATAATGTAAAGGATTTATGATTAAACTCTGGACTAAATTAAATTGTGCAAAATGAATCTGTTAAATAACTTAACTCAGTAACTTATGAAAGAAAATTATAATGCATTAGAGAAATGCAAAACAGAAGCATTTTCACTTCTCAGACTTTCGGATCTCACTGAATGCGACTCAAACACAAGCCGAGCAAACAGTTTTAGAGGTTTCTGTCTTTCTTTAATCAAGTAAACAGGAGCTGAACTTGCATGACTGGGAATCGCTGCCCAGGGGAATCACCAAGATGGCCTGACTTGCTTTAAAAAGGACCCGAATTCACATTCACTCCCAACGACTATGCTCTCATCGTGGACAGTTTTGTAATTATTCTGTCAAACATCAATCCGAGCGGCTGATACGGACATTCTAGCTGCTGATGGACAATGTAATCACTTCTGTACTTCCAAACACAGGAGCTGGAGTGCAGACAGGTCCTGACAGAAGTGGTGAAAAATGGGAAATGTGAAAGACAGAAAACCACATGAAATTACATAAAATGTAGCCGAATTCAGGAGGAAGATAAAAAAAAAAAGCGAAGCTCCATTCACAAAGTATTAAGGATGTAAGAATCCTATGAAAAAATGCAAGTTTGATTAATTTAACCAATATGTTGAACTGAACACATGGATGTTATGACCATCTTAAGAATCCCAGAGTGCTCATATTGAGGGGGCTACACTGGTGTTATGTGAGGTGCAGCTTGTTTTCCGAAATTTACGTAGAGCCTCCTTAAACAGCGTCAGTAACAGATGCCATGGGGCACATTCACCTTCTATTTTTCTTCATCAGACTGTAAAACTCCTACACCTCCGCACATAACAACTGCAGAACATTGTCACTTGCCTCCCTAAGGATTGGAAATCCCTGCTGTCAACAAAGTATTTGCAATTCTAGAGACAGAAAATATTTTCAGATTTAACTTTTGCTGGGTGGTTATGTCACCAAAAGAAGCCTTGGACATTCTGTTACTTAACTGTAGACCAGCCTTGAATTTTGTAAGAAGTTCAGGAAGCAGGCACTCTATTGGGTATTGGTTAAAGCATTCAGCATCTCCACAAAGAAATGTAAAAGTAGAACAACAACAACGAATACTCATAGTAGCTTGAATGCGTTACCATTTTGATTTTGAAAGAATTAAGTCCAGAAAGTCCAAAAGTAAAATGAGCTGTATGTATTCTTAATACATGTTTCTGATCTTATTGCGCAAAATACACTGGGGCACATTAATAAAAAATCATAATCTTTAATCAAAATGTAATAACATGGCAGCACAGATGATATGTGAATCGTGAAGTCCACAACACAACACAACTATAATGATACAGAGGAGCTATACTGTTGGAATCACTCTTTTTTTCTTCTTTCTCCAGTTGATGAAAAATAAAAGCAATGACAGCCAATCAGAATCGATCAGACTTTGAAGAGCTTGAGCATTTAAGTGGCAGACAACGTAATGACAGCATGCACATACAATAAAAAGAATGTTAAGAGCCTGTTGATGAGGACACTAATATAGTTATCATTCCAGGTGTGAATGAGCCTTTAGTCTACAGCCTTTGGTAATGCATGTTTCTTAAACATCTTGCCAATAAATAATTCAGTAATTCAATGCTGTTAACATCATATGTGACAAAGTGTATGGCAGTAATAATAAATAACGATAAACTTGACCTTCAACTTCCATGTCTTGCTCAGAAAGCCTCAAGAAAATGTAATTTTATGGTAGTAAGCCATTTTTGAATAGACATTTGGGAAGTAACATGGCTTTGTATTAGTTTTTTCTTGTTGATTTTGATTTTTTTAATAGAAGAGCTGCTGAGCGACAACAATTGGGGCTAATGTCTGGCACATGGTTTTGTTTCACTGGAAATCATCTCTGTTGAGTGTGTAACTGGCCACTGTGGCAGGCCAGATTTTTCCATTTTCCAGTCCAGTGCCACGCTGTTTAATTAGAAGAGGCATTTGCACCCATTTGTGCACCCATGGGCGTGCTGGTCTGAAAAAGAGGTGTGTTCAGGCGTATTGCTGGCGCAATGCTATTTTAAGGAGCTGGAAATAGACTGCGCCATAGACCAACTCAAACCTGGTCTAAAGTCTTAAATCAATGGCGCAATATATGTTTTTGTTATTTAAAGAGCACGTTGGTAGAAAATGGGCCTCTGGGCGGGTCCACACTGTGCGTTGACTTTGCTTATTATAAACAGGGATGCGCATCACACAAACATGCCAAATATTAAAAACAAAAGGATTACAGTGTAAAATAATATTATTGTGTAGGCTACATAAATATAAAAATGTAATGATGGTTAGACATTGCATGTATTAGAATCAGGCTACCTACTTGCAATTCAGCCTAGTACTACTTATAATGATGAATGAAATTCTGCTTCATTCCATGCCTTCTTCACCTCCTTTGGCGGATTCCTGCTTGTCTCGTAGATGATCTGCTTGCGCGCTTTAACTTCACGCATGATCAGAGCGGTTTCTTCGCTTGGGAAGCGTTCAGCTTTTCCGCCAACGAATTCCGCCATGTAAACAGCGATCCGCAGAGAGAGAGGGGGATATAATCTATAAGCTATAAGCAAATTTTGTCCCACTGGTGCATTTTCCCTCAGTTTTACCTATTTATGTTAGCCATTCAACATTACAGTATAATTGAAAGCCATTCTTTTTAACATTTAATAGGCTCTGAAATATATAACTTTCAATTTAAGCGATTTTAAAATAATCTTAAACTATATTTTATTTCATATGCATAAACTATACATTATATTCTCTCATTTTAAGCTAAAAAGAATTAATCAGCGACTAGGACAGTCCAATAATTTCTCTTTTTCTTGTGTTCTTTCATTTACATCAATGACAGACTTCAGCAGATATCACTTTAAAATCAGCGCTGTCTCTTTAAAACCTGATGCATATGACACGGATCTGACACATATCTTCCCCAAACTCTTTTAATGGTCATTAAGACTCATAACCCATTTAAAAACTAAGTTTAAGAGGTAAATCACCAAAACAGAGTATTTAGACAATTGTGTATATTTGTTTATGTGTGTGTGTGTGTGTGTGTCAGTTGAAGTGCTACTTCTGTACTTTCGGAAGCGGATCAGCGTCTGTGTAAACAGCCGAACATGCAGCATTTCAAATTATACTTCACTTCACCGTTTAGGCAGCGTAACCCCAGGTATGTGCCGCCACTTTCTCGGGTTATGAAGTATATAGAAGGAAATAGTTAATCTTTCGAAATGAAGCAGCAATATCATCTCAGGTAAAAGTTATATGAACTGTGCCTAGAAACAAGCTGGCCATCACTGCTCAGACCTTATCAACCCATTTGTAACCTACTATTTGATTTTCTCTGGTTGCTTATTACAAAATGGCTAATCACAATGACCTTGTCTTCAGAAAATATTATTTTATTAACTTGTGCCAGAAACAGCGAGTCTCTTTAACAACCGGCTGCTGTTTTCACTTTATTGCATTGCTTTAATTCTTAAAAGTTGTACCCGCCAACTGGTGACTGAAACTGTTACATTTACTCGCCAATGCAGACTTTTACTTGAATTTGGTGAGTGTTAATTTTAGGCCCTGGCTATAAGTACTCAAACCCGGCCCCCTACTAATAATAAGTACAAGAAACTGTTGCAAAAGAATCAGCCTACAGGCAAATCAAGCCCTAGACTAAGATGAAGATGCAAAGAGAAATAGGCTTGGAAGATTTTTTTTTTTTTTTGTAAACAACAAAATCCATTGGCATGTCTAAGCAGATATTTGCAGGGAAATAAAGTACCTGAACTGAACAGAAAGATGATTGTGCGCAAGTTAGAGGCAGAAAGACATAAAGTACAACTATTTCAACAAGCGCCACCTTTTTGAATATCTGTATACAGAAATGGGCTGAAAATAATGAATACCAGAACTTTTCCCAGTGGGACGGACATATGTTTACTTATCAAATTTCTCATATCTTACAGGGATAGTTCTTCCAAAAATTAAAATGGCAGCAATTACTCACATTGCAAATCGATATGACTTTTTTTTTTTTTTTTGTCTATCCATAGAAAGTAGATATACATACATAGAGCACATCAAACATGCTAAAACTGAAATTCAGCTCAGTTTGCTTGACACGTGAGAATCATTTACTGTACGTTTTATTGTTTTGGAAAACTATGAGAGAGAGAGAGAGAGAGAGGGAAAGTAAATTACAATTTTCATTTTTGGTTAAAATAATCCTGTAAATTGTCAACAGCCAATAAAATTCCCTATTATTTTATTGGTAATTTGTTAAAAAGAATCATAGAAATGCATTTTAAAAAGTTACCAAACATAATTTTGAATTCAACCAAACCGAATTGTTCTGAATTAGCAAAAAGTCCTTAGGAACCAAATGAAAACCCAGTGAATTGTAAATGAGTGCCTTCATCTGCAAAACACAAACAAAGTTTGTGATGACCAGAGTAAATCTTGAGTCCTGAAGTGTAATCTGTTGAGAACCACTGCTGTAGGCAATAGTTTACTGTTATGCAGAAGTGATACATATAGCATGGGCTGATGTGTTGTGGGTTGTGATGGGACAGCTATAATCTGAATTGATTAGAACTGTTCAGCCCTCCATTCTCAAACCATCTCTGCTTCTTTGGTCTCACAAACAAATGAGTAGCTTACTATTAAATTACTGAGGCAAAATTTACATTCCACTGCAGTGCATAACTCACATTTAACTCAAAGTCATGCTGTACACAACTGGCAATGGAAATCTTTACTGGCAAATATTCAGATATCAGGCTTACTAGGTTCATTTTAAACACACAGTGGTTGTTTGTGAACACACATGTAGTCAGCTATCCCTAATGCGAGCTAACCCCTGTGGCTAGTGTACAGTGATGGGTTATTAGCTTAAATCTGAAGTTGTGTCAGTAGATAATGAAGGACTGAAGAACACCATTCAACTTTCTGTTTTATATAGCACAGCTGAAAGCACCATAATGCCTTTGACTTTAGAGCTGTCAGCAAAGAGAGAGGTCTCCTGAACTTATTCATCAATGTAACCCTCATGCTGAGGGCTTCGAGGTGACTGGCAACAAGGAAAGCAAACATCTGCTTCATTGCTTCTGAACATGCAATAAACTGCAGGTGTTCATGCCCTTAGATGGTAGGAGTGGATGAACGGTTGGAGGCAGATTTAAGGATGGATTGGAAATGCTAATGATGCAACTGGAGGGTGTTGGATGACATTGCCTTTATTAATTGATCTAAGAAATCAGTAAAAATAGCTAAACAGAACAAATTCTATTGAACATAAATTGAAATTCAGCATTAATATAGACAAAATGCTGTTTAAATCTGGTTATCTACAAAAATAAGCTTTTATGAAGAGCAAACTACACTAAAATAATAATGGTATTGAGGTTCCAAATTACTCATAACCTATGTATGTATGTGCATTTGTCCCTCCAGGATTTTGCTGAACTTTTTTTCTGATTTCTGCGACCTAAAATGACTGATTTTGCTGCGGCTTTTCTCAAAATGTCTGCATTTACATACGCAAGATGTATTTTTAAGAGTGCTTGTTCATCTGCAGTACGTCTCTAAGATGTTTCCTGTCAGATGTCAAACAGACATTTATTAGAGTGTAAAACTGCTTCTGAGACATTTATCAGAGTACACAGCAGATGATTCCCAGATCTTTAGTAGACGTTTTACAGATGTAATAAATATATTACAGCTGATAAAATGTACTTTTATTACGGTCATTCATAAGGTCTAAATATAATTTAATGAATACAAATATATATATATACCGTAATTCCTCAAATAAAAACCGGTAGTCAAATAAACGCTAGGCCTCTTATAGTAGACTCTTATAGGGGGCGTGGTCAACACAGACAAATAAAGGCTGGTTATTTAAAACAATTACTTATCAAACAGATGGAATTAGAAATAAATGCCTGCCTCTAATAAAAGCCTATTACCTTCTGCAGTTCAGGTAAATAAAGGCCCCGGCTTTTATTTGGGGAATTACGATATATATATATTAGGAAGTGGAAATGGCCTATAAGTACTTCTCTGCAGCAGTCTACTAGTGGTCATTTAATATCTTTTTTATTTTTAAATAATTGTGTGGTTTCCTACATTATGAAACTTTTAGTTTTATACATGGGGGAAACCTATGAAGGATGAAAAAATATTGTCACATTAAAAATAACTTTCAAATTCAGTAATACCTAAACCTATGTGTGAAGCATTTAAAACACTCGAAAACATTAGTCCATTTCTGCCACAAAATGTTCCAGTAGTCTTACTATGTTAAAACAATGGTGAACGGTGGTGAAGATTTTTGTTTATTGAACTGTTTTTCCTGGTTTCCAGAACAGTAACTTTAAGAGAATTCTGCGCCGAATTTGAATGCTTCTCACAAGATTTAACAGAGAAGTTGATTCTGTGGTGATTTTGCACTGCATATATATATATATATATATATATGTGTCTGTGTGTGTGTGTGTGTGTGTGTGTGTGTGTGTATTATATATATATATATATATATATATATATATATATATATATATATATATATATATATATATATATATATATACGCAGTCGAAATCAAAATCCAAAAAAAAATATATATAGACAAATTACACACACAGATTACAAAAACAATTTACACAACATAGTTAAAAGTAATCAAATGAAGACTTCATAATCCCAAACTCATTATGATCAATGTAACAATATATAAAAAAAAGAGACCAGAGAAGTCCTACTGTCTACCTTCATATGTGGCACTGCAATGTTAGCATTGCATTGAAATCAATCAACTGGGAGCTAAACAGGCAGCAGTGAATTTACCAGGATTATAACTGGAAACTCCTTGATATGATGAGCTACTTCAGGAGGGCTGCACATCATAACATTCCTAAAGTCCCATTTAGCAACTGAGGTAATATTCACCAACTAAATAGTCTGGGGTATCATGTTCGAAATTGTCAACTGTAGGTGTTCATATAATGATGAAGGAGCAATGCAAACTGGTGGAATGAAAATTGGACAAATTGGATCTCATCTTTATGCACCCCAGGATCCAAACTATGTCCATTGTTATTGTTTTGTCACTAGGGAAGTATTGGACATGATCCACACTAATGAGTAGAATGAAAAACCAATCAATGCACTTCACAGTCTGTGAGTGTATAATTCACTTATTAGTAGGAATCAGTAGCTACGTTCACATGCAGGCTAATAATCCAGCTGACAGCTCACTCAGAATGAAAACACAGCATTCAGAAAATCATTGGACAGAGTGCATCAAATGAATTTCTACCCAATTGAAAGAAATGTTGAATAATCCATTAAATAGAAAAATTACTGCCAAGTAACTACCTAACTGAATTAAAAAAAAAATATGTACATGTGAAAATGACTCTCTCCCACCAATCTCTGCTCCATACGCTCATGCAAAAATGACTTGGAAGATTGGAGGTTTATTAAGTAAAGTTGGCAATAATAAGCTTGCTTAGCATATTTTTAGATATGTTAGCAAGGCAAACACACAAGTCAGCAGTACGGTGCCATGCTGAGTTGTCTAACGTCTTTAGTCAGTCAACTGTGAGTTTATTTATTTTTTATTTTTTTATTTAAGAGGCACAATCTTCTTGCTGTTATGGTAACATTAACAATACATGCTGCTTTTCGCATGCAGACAATCTATATAGAATTTGTGGGGCAAAAGTAAAGGTAAATCAGAGTTCATAGAACATAAACAGCTGAATTGGAACCTTCAATCAGACTGAATTAATTCAGATTTTCAAAAAAAATCATGGGATAATCATACTTTTAGAAATGCTTGGCTTTCAATGCATTTCAAAAAGAGCACATGCTTCAGACAATTCTGACAACCCTGGATGTACAGAATAGCACCGCTAAATATATGCATTGCTACCTCATCATTAAAAAGTTCATTTATAAAAAGAATATTCATGGTGATAATGTAATGCAGGAATTGCTGAAGGTCAGAAAACCCAAAGTAAGTGACATGCTCATAAAACTGAAGCTTGGAATTCTTTATGAGGCATGAGACAGACCAGAGTTACTAATCGAGAGACATTTGAAGGGGGGAGAAAATGTCACATAATTGAATTATGACACAGCCAGTTGGGTTTTATCACAGCAAAATAAAATTCACATTCAATAAAAGGCTGCAGAGGATCAGAGAAGTGCCCAAATAAATCTTTCAGAGAAAAATAATTAAAAACAAAACATTTCATTCATTGCTTCCTGACTACAAATTATTCATAAAATTATTCGATGCACCGTCCTTTGTAATTGTTAATGAAAATAATGTTGATTAGACAACCAAAATCATAAGTTTAATAACCAAATAAATTTGAGATTCTAAAAATAAAGAATAATCAGTTAGTAAATTAGAAAATGACAGTATATACATACACAAAGCTGTTAACATTACTAGAAACTCCCTTGTAACCTGAGGTGTAACAAAGCTTACACAATAAAATGTTAGGATTACACATTTAACTCTGTAAATTATTTATTTGTCAAACTACTGAATTTTTTCCTGAAATCTGTGCCAGTAACGGAGGGATACACAGGCACTTAATTTCTATGAATCGTCATTATCGTTGCACCTTCTCATTGGTTTGCTGGAACATGGGTGATTTCATTTACAAGAAAAGTTGTCCACGTATTGCTCGCCCAAGCAGAAAGCTGTGCTGTTGCACTCAGCCTACCAGGTTATTGCCACTGATATATATATATATATATATATATATATATATATATATATATATATATATATATATATATATATATATATATATATATATATATATATATATATATGTGCAATAGTATAACAGTGGCGTTCCGTTTATATAAGCTGTGAATGCGCCACATACCCAGGCCATCTAAGAGTATATGAATTCACAGGCTAACTAATATAAACATGATTATAAGTTGAAGTTGGAAATATGTAAAATTATTTATTCGGAAACAGTGGTAATGTTTATGTAAATCCACGTCAGTGATGGGAACTTTCGGACGAGTGGATTCTCCGCAGCTTTCTCGTCTCTGCTCTGTCGCTATGACTCTTCAGGATTGTAGTGTTGCCATGTTCCAGGCAACCCGTAATGCATGTTTTTCCAAACTTCTACCCGTGAAAGTGCACTAGAATGGCATTCAAAGCCGTGACTTCCAACCCGTGAACTCGTACTAGATCGATATATTTCCAGTTCCACGCTCTGATGTCACATAGCCCGCGAAACAACAATGGCAGCCCCTACGGATGTGGTGTTTATGGAAGTGGTACATGGTGAGAAATAGATTTTTAGGACAACATAATGTTGCAATCAAATTTATAATCTAGCTACCACTGCTCCTTGCACTCAAAAAGTCAGGCGTTTCTTGCCTGGAACGCAGTTCTCAGTGTTTTCCTGGTATGCGCAAGGTAAGCTGTCCACAAAGCGCTCGCCCAATTGGAAAAATGCGCTAGCTGTTGCTACCAGCTATCGATTGCTGAAAATTACATTGTGTTTGATGCAAAACTAACTTGAATAAATTCTATGAAAAAAAAAAAATAATAATAATAAAGAACCTCATAACTGTATAATTTCAAGTTTTCTCAACCAAAGCAAATTTTAAAAGTCCACTAAAAATATGACAATGCTGTTTTTGTCAACGTGCCTTAGTGGTAAACAATAATAATAAAAAATGGTTTATAACAAAATCTACATACAATTTTAAATAATAACAATACCTTTGTTTTCCATATACGTGTGTCACTTTTTATTTTATTGATTTTATTGTTGTTTGCAACGTTACTTGGCATTATCTTTGTAGGTATTTGCATGGTCTATTATTGTCACCCGGGTGGGAGTTTTAACTCCTATTTACTAGGAATAAAAATAAAATAATTTATAAATAAAAGAAAATGTAAAAAAAAAAAAAAAGGAAAAAAAAAAAGCATTCAGTCGATGCAGAGAATCTGCGTGGCAATCTCTCCACCCACTGAATATTATGTATCATAACATACTATAACTGTGTAAACATTATTTGGCCGTTTTACTTGGGAAAATCAGCTGATTTCTAGTATTCAAATAACTATGGATGAACCTGAAAAGATAGAAAAAGGATTGGAGATTTATTTCATTTACAAATAAGGTAGGAATGTGCATACTTTTAAATCGACACCTGCCATGGGGTTTTCCACTGCTTTTCATTTTAGGTAAGCAATTTCATTTAAACATGGTTGTTACAATAGCTGATGGATGGACAATGCAAAAAAAACAGAGGAAAAGACAAGAAAATAGAGAAGGTGAAGAAGTAAGAACTTTTTTTTTTCTCCTTCTTCACCAGCATTGCTTTAGAGACCAAATATGACCATCCAGTGTGGAACATCTGGAGAGGAACTAGCAAACTTTCTCCAGAAATTATGAAACTTTTAGCTCACCACACATGCATGGTCTTCCATTTTTAATGGTATCATGTTTCAGAAAAAAAATTCTGATTGACTGAGTATAAATGGTCCACACTTTTGTTGGTGGGAAGGAGAAGTACTGGGCCTCGACAGACTCGCTTCATTATGGACTTAATTCCCCCTGGTCCCTGTGAGGGAGGGCGGAAGATGAGAAAGTCTCAGAGAGAGACATGAGAGGATAGAAACGGAGAGAGGATAAAAAAAGAGAGAATACTCCTGTATCTGGGACAACCGTTGACATGACAAAACGGTTCTCTACGCAATAACAGTAAAAGAACGACTCAATTAGTGTAGCTCCAATCTCGGCTCCTTTATCGATCTTCTCCAGATGAAGAACAGCAGACGAGAGAGTTTTCAATCAACCGCTACTTTCCGGAGAAGGACAGCGGCGAGGTTCACAGCAGGTGAAAATCCATGGCTGGAAATATAAATATGCAAAGCGTATATACCGATGATTGGTAGGCAGTGTGTGTAGGTTCGTCTGACCTGATTTGGCGCTATTGAAATGCCACTTCTTTCATTATTGTGTTGAATACAATTGCCGGGCCCAAGCTGAACGGAGAGTGTCCCTGTGGATAGATCAATCGGACACTCATCAGAGGCAGGGGGTACTCAGGACAATTCAGTCCTTTCTAAATTACCCTTCAAGATAAGGAGGAATAAAGCTGGCTACGTTGCTGTGACGTCCCCAATGGGAATGTTTTACGGATGGCACGCTGAGCTTAAATGCAACAGCAATCTTTTCAAACGAAGTGGAAAACTGCATTTAATGAACGTAACTTAATTTGGGACCATTTTCACAATGTAATTTCAACGTCATTTAAAAAACCAGAGGACAGATGGTTTCGTAGTCTCAGCGGTGATATGGACATTTTCATGCATTTTTCAATTCGAGAACTACACATGCTTCCTGTAATTCACGTCGCCCTCTTGGTTAAGGAAGTAATGGAGGTGCAAATTCAAGAGATGTGCGGATGAGAATTTATGTTTCTATTGTTACACATGTGTGTATGTCTGGCCCGGCATTACATGAGTGTTTGCGTGTGTGTGTTTCTGAGAGAGCTCCAGGCAAGGACTCATCTGCTTCATCAGGCCTCCATTAGTACTTTGACACTGGAATAGAGCAGCGGCAAGTGCCCAAAAGCCCAACAAGGCTCCCTACAGCTGACATCGACATACACCTGCATGTTTATGACGGACATGAGCTAAAGGAACATGTCTAACATCATTAGATGAACATCTTGTACCTTTCTTAGGTATCTGTAGTTACATTTCATTCCCTCTTATAGTTGATATAGTTTATTCTTTTTTGTTATGTTATGGAACATTCTTCAGATGGCGTGAATTCTTATCAGGAATGTGAAGAACTGCATAACATGCACACATGAGAAATTGCTCTGGAGAGATTCTTCATTATGATCTACCACTATATGAAACACGCAATACCATAGACAATTGATAAAATAATCACATCAATGCAATGTGACGCATGCAAAAGATGCACTGCAAAGCTTCAGAATCATAAAAGCTTACAATTCAATAATGTAGAAGGATGTCCAGAAATGGAAAATACTGGAACTGAATGGCTTGCACTTCTTTTGCAGAAGAAATTAATGCTTTTTTCAGCAATGATAGATTACATTGATTAAAAGTGACAGCACTTTTAGACTTTCACATTTTTACAAAAGAATTCAAATAAATGCAGTTCTTTTGAACTTTCTATTCATCAAAAAGTCCTGAAAAAGTGTAAAAAAAATTTTTTTTATAATATTTCCAGTATTTCTGTTTTTATTGCACTTTAAATGCAATAAAAAAATCTCAAAAGAAAATTAACATGCTTATCAATGATTTAGATAATCATTCTAAATCATTGATAAGCATCGACAACACATTTTATAATAATAAAGCCAAACATTTTTTGATTATATATATATATATATATATATATATATATATATATATATATATATATATATATATATATATATATATATATATATATATTATTTGTATATAAAACACACATCATTTAATGTCTAAAATATATTATGAAAGTATAATTAGTCAATTATTTGAGGTAGGGAGTTTTTCCTTGAAAAGCACTACAAGAAAAAAATTCCATAGTTGAAAAACAAGACTAGTTAAATTCCACAAATTTGGTGACAGCAATATTTATGGAACCCAAGTATCCTAACAGAGATATAAATCATTTAGCTGACATAAAAAGGATCAATTTAGACCTTTTTGCAAGTGTAATTCAGCTGTGCTTCATCAATTCTGGTTCATCATGTCTTTAGGTTAAACTTTGAATAATTTGCACACCCAAAGATGAATATATGATAATGTGCACACGCGTACACACACACACCTAAGGTAAGCTAAGAAGAAGGACTGGAAGTGACTAAACAACACTAGAATGTTTCATCATTCATATAACCACTCTCTGCCAAACTAAGTCCTTTCTTATCCATTTATCCCCCCTCATGACTTCTTTATCCTCGTCGCTGTGCTCTCTTGGGTCCTGGCACACCATTATCTGGCAGCCATTGATAAATGAAGTAAAGACAAAGGAAAGAGGAGCTAATTAATATCTAGAAGAGCTCCAAGTTGTTCATCGATACAATCCCTTAAAACACATCTAACTTAGAAGAGACAAAGGGAGAGACACAGGGACAGATAACGAAGAGCTCAGGCAATGCAGGCCTCCTTTGATCCACAAGGGTAATGATCACAGGAATAATTCAGAGGAGATAACAAGGAAATGTCGGATCAACATATCACTTTGCGCCCTCATGTGCGATGTATGCGTTTGTGTGCGACCAGATCAGATTTAGCATTTGTATTGGACAGCTGTACACTTAGGGATACAACAGACCTTATCTGGCCTAGATTTGTGTTGGAAGAGAAAAATAAAGTGGCCCAAAGGAAAAACTTCATGCACCTTGATCAATACCGGAACCAAATTAGACAAGGATATAAAACACCAGAATTGCACTTAATGAATAGAGAGTAACCTATGGTAAAAGACGGAGTGATGGTAAGGTTATCTAATGAAAATTTCATGGGGTTGTTCGAGCAAGATAAACCCAGCATCATTCATTATTTCAAAAGTTTAGTATACAGATAACAACTGAAGTTTGGGACATATCCTACTCGTGTCCTTATACACGAAAGTTGAAACAATACCAAGTGTTGGTAATCGATGCCAATACCAGTGAAGTTACAGAATTCACCATACCAATTTTGATAACACCAAACAAAAAATAATATCAGGAATACACTAAAATGAAATATATACTGATTAACACACACACACACACGCACACACGCACACACACACGCACACGCACATACATACATATATATACATACATATATACATCATAATTTCTATGCCATATCTACACACTCACTGGCCACTTTATTACACCTTGCTAGTATCGAGTTGGACCCTCTTTTGCCTTCAGAACTGCCTTAATTCTTTGAGGCATAGATTCAACAAGGTTTTGGAAACATTCCTCAGAGATTTTGGTCAATATTGACATGATAGCATCACACAGTTGCAGATTTGTTGGCTGCACATCCATGATGTGAATTTCCCATTCCACCACATCCCAAAGATGCTCTATTGGATTGAGATCTGGTGACTGTGGAGGACATTTGAGTAAAGTGAACTCATTGTCATGTTCAAGAAACCAGTCTGAGATTATTTGAGCTTTGTGACATTGTGCATTATCCTGCTGGAAGTAGCCATCAGAAGATGTGTACACTGTAATCATAAAGGGATGGACATGGTCAGAAACAATACTAAGGTAGGCTGTGGCATTTAAACGATTCTCAATTGGTACTAAGGGGCCCAAAGTGTTCCAAGAAAATATCCCCCACACCATTACACCACCACCAGCAGCCTGAACCGTTTAAACAAGGCAGGATGGATTCATGCTTTCATGTATTTTAGGCCAAATTCTGACACTACCATCTGAATGTCACAGCAGAAATCAAGACTCGTCAGACCAGGCAATGTTTTTCCAATTTTATGTTGTACATCTTTGGTGAGCCTGTGTGAACTGAAGGTTCCCTGACCACCCGGTGTGGTCTTCTGCTGCTGTAGCACATCTGCTTCAGGGTTCAATGTGTTGTGTGTTCAGAGA
Organism: Carassius auratus; assembly: GCF_003368295.1. Taxonomy (NCBI): domain Eukaryota; kingdom Metazoa; phylum Chordata; class Actinopteri; order Cypriniformes; family Cyprinidae; genus Carassius; species Carassius auratus. The sequence goes on along the minus strand of NC_039278.1, from coordinate 9,352,595 downwards.
TGGTATTCTGTATACCTTTGTTGTAACAAGTGGTTATCTGAGTTACTGTTGCCTTTCTATCATCTCTAACCTGTCTGCCCATTCTCCTCTGACCTCTGACATCAACAAGGCATTTTCGTCAACACAACTGCCGCTCACTGGATATTTTCTCTTTTTCGGACAATTCTCTTTAAACCCTAGAGATGGTTGTGCGTGAAAATCTCAGTAGATCAGCAGTTTTTTAAATACTTAGACCAGCCATCTGGCACCAACAACTATTACATGTTCAAAGTCACTTAAATCCCCTTTCTTCCTCATCCTGATGCTCGGTTTGAACTTCAGCAAGCTGTCTTCACCATATCTAGATGCCTAAATGAATTGAGTTGCTGCCATGTGATTGGTTGGATATACATATATTGTGGTGGGAGGAGCCAACGACAGACACAGTGGGCGTGGCATCAGGCCTCGGAGAGGCTTTTATTAACAGAAAATACAGCAAAAGAGGGGAAAAAAGTGGCCAAAGGGGGAGTCTGTCCAAAACAAACAGAGGATCTGGTGTCCTCGTCGTGCTGTGTGGTTTGTGTGGGTCAGGTAGTGTTCATGGAGGAAGGGTCTAGGTAAGGGGCAGAGTCCGGCGACTGCACACGCTCCCCTCTTCGGTCCGGGGCGCGAGGGGCGGTGGCTTGTTTCTAGTGGCTGCATCCTTCTTGTTGCCCTCGGCGCTTGCAGGGGATAGACAGCCGGCATCCTGCCCCGACGGTCGTGTAAACCGGTGCGGTTCTCATCTCATCTGGCAGCTCACGTCTCTGGTGTTGCAAGAGTCCCTCAACGCACACTTCCTGGACACCAGCGTGCATGCACAGGGAAGAGACCGGTCTCCTGAAGAGAGGCGCGTTGGGCTTTTCAGCAGCGGCAGAGATAAAGCCCCATTTCCTTCAGGTGTGCCCCGTCACACGCCGCCAGCCCTGGCTCATCCAGCGCCCCTCCTCTCTCACACACCCACTCCTGTCGGGAGCCTGGTGAAGGGCGGCGATTTAGGATGGGGTGCCAATGATAATCAGGGAAGAGGCAGCTGACTCTTCACAATATATCATAAATGCATGTTATTTTTTATTTATTATTGCAAATATGCAAAGATGCTGGAAAATGTAACAATTTGCAGGACTTTTCAGATTTTTCTAAAAAACAGTTCTCAGTTTAACTGTTCAGAACAAACAAGGGACTCATGCACAACCATCACAAAACAGAAAGACAGTCGTGGATCAACCAGGTAACCACACAGCATTAAGAACTTAGGGTTCCCAAACTTTTGAATGGGGTTATTTTAAAAATTTCAGCATTTTTTTTTTTTGTCTTGTGGACTAAATGTTAACATCTTTTATGTAAAATACCTTACTCAAGACTAAGTACTAAATAAAACATAAAATGCATTTAGTATGATTTCTCTTATTTTTTTAAAATTATTCACATTTTCACAGATTTTGCAAGGGGTGCCCGAACTTTCGAGCCCCACTGTGTGTGTCTGTGTGTGTATATATGTACTGACCTAAACATTTGAACAGCAGTATACATTGTTACAAGAGATTTCTATTTTGAATAAATGCTGCTCATTTGAACTTTTTATTAAACAAAGAATCCTGAAACCGCATCACAGGTTCCAAAAAAACATTAAGCAGCAAACTATCTCCAACATTGATGATAAATCAGCATATTAAAATGATTTCTGATGGATCATGTGACACTTAAGACTGTAGTAATGGCTGATGAATTCAGGCTTGCTATCACAAGTATAAACTATAAAAACAGGCACCATATTTATCAGTATTTTCTGATATTTGAACGTCTATAAACAGCTCAGTGTCTGGTTGAATGGTCTTTTCTCATTGCATAAATAGACAGGACGTCTATATGCCTTTCACAGCCCTTCCTGCCCTTCAAACACTTGGGGAGCGTTTATGCTCAATGTTATGACAAGCTCTCATGAGGGAGAGAGAGTGTCGATACAAGTAAAGTGCTCTGTGTGTGTGCTTCTTATGAGTATTATATAAGCAAAAGAATATGACAGAGAGATAATTCATAATGCTATAATTTTGTTAAACTACTTGTAAATTTGAGATCAGCTCCTAAACGTGTTCCCACCTCTTCATCCTATCATGTTGCATCACTTCTGTTAAAATGAGTGAAGTGGCAACTAGTGCCAAACAACCACTTCTAAATTTCAGTGAGCATCTTCTAGCACATGGACCTATGCACGTGTTATTTAAACTCAACCAAAGGAAGCTGTACCGTTAAACAGATCAAAGTAAAAGTCTAGATTCAGGCAGACAACACTTAACCTTTCTGACTAAAAGAAAACTAGATGACACATTGTAAGCAAATTATCAAAAGCATCTGTTGAGTGTCTCTTCCAATGAGGTCTTATATTAGTCAATGGAAAGCTAATAAAAGGAGGCTCTCATACGAACTGGATATATAGTTCCTCTATGAGGTTTATCAGAAAAAAAAGATCACGGGGGCCAGGTTAAAAGAGTGATATCAAAAGCTAACATTTACACAAAACAACCTTCTTTAATTAAACACTGACAATACAACACTGATATTATTCTGAATGGGGGTTATGTATTAATTCTTTGCAAAAATTCATGCTTTCTAACTAAAAGGGATATTTGGTGCTGTTTGATCTAACAGAGATCAAAGCCCACTGAACGTGTTTGTACGTGGACATGAACATGGATATTTCGGTGGAGGCTGATGGCAATTGTTAACGTCATATGTCCATTAGTGAGATTAAAGAAGTTTGTAACCTTTGCTTGCTTGTTTCCTTCGCTTTTTTCATCCTGGTTCCACTTTCCTCCTCCTTTCTTCTCTACCTTATTGGTAATAATAATACAATACAAATAATACAATACAATATAATGTAATACAATATAATATAATATACACTATCATTTAAAGTTTGGGATCAGGACACTTTTTTAATACTTAAGATATTAATACTTTTATTCAGCAGGAATGAATTGAATTGGACAAAATTGTCGGTCATTTATAATGTTACAAAAGCTTTATATTTCAAATAAATGCTTACACACGCACACAGTGCTCATTTTCTCCCTCTTCATTGTTTATTTTCACCAAAAAGTCTAATATTCATATAGAAGAACTGTTAAACAAAGTAATTGAAAGGTGTACAAAAGACTGCATTTATAACTAATAT